>NC_135987.1:85000-139453 GCF_053455715.1 Rhinoraja longicauda | reverse complement strand
CTCTCTTTCTCTCCCTCTGTCCGTCTCGCACTCTTCCCTCTTCATCTTTCCCTGTCCCTTGCCCTCTCCATCCTCCCTCCTCTCTCTCCCGCTTATCCACTCTCTCTTTCAGATACAAGTTTGACGCTGCAATCTCCCCAAGTTACAATTCTCCAGCCGTCTGCCCAGGAAATTAAAAGCAAGGGCAAAGCCACGGTGATTTGTCTCATCACTGATTTCTACCCGGACAACATCAAGATACATTGGCTTCTTGATAACATTGAACAACCCAAAGATAGTCCTAACATCCAGACAGATCCTATCTCCCAACGCAACGAAGGAGGGAAGACCTTCAGTATCAGTAGTCGCTTTACATTGGCCGCCCATGTTTACGCAAAGGCCAAAGATATCATCTGTCAAGTAGACCACTACCAGGATGCAGTTAGAGCTCAAACTGTAAATGGAACCCACAACATCAAACACGGTGACGTATCTAACCCCAATTTCTTGTAGGGATGTTGATATCCCAACATCTATGTTCAATGCTCTGACTGATGAAGGCCAACGTGCCTAAAGTCTTCTTGACCACCCTATCTACTTTCGAGGAACATTTTCCCGATAACAGGGTGACAAAAACTGAACCCAATATTCTACATGTTGCCTCACCAATATCTTGTGCAACTGTAATATGACCTCTCAAAGTCTATTTTTATTTCTAATTTGTTCTTGGTCTTCATCAGTCAGGGTATTGATTATATTACTATTCTCGGAACAGAAGCTAAATTTCAAACAGTGGAAGCCTACTTACCTGATCCCTATTTGCAAAAATATCATCTGTGGAATAATTGTTTTTGTATTAGCCTGCAAAAGTGTCACAACAATCCCTCTCTCTCCATTGGAATAAAAAACCATTGTTTGATAATCTGGAAGGTATTCAAAAACCATAAGGTCATAAGTGATAGGTGCAGAATTAGACCATTCGGCCCATCAAGTCTACTCCGCCATTCAATCATGGCTGATCTATCTCATCCTCCCAACACCATTCTCAGCCTCAGACCATTGACAGCCTCCACAGCCATCTGTGGCAAATAATTCCACAGATCCAACACCATCTGAATAAAGAAATTCCTCCTCATCTCCTTTTTAAAGGAATGTCCACTATTTCTGAGGCTTCTGCCCTCTGGTCTTAGACTATCCCACTAGTGGAAACATCCTTTCCACATCCAATCTATCCAAGCCTTTCGCTATTATATATGTTTCATTCTTCTAAACTCAAACGCCATCAAACGCTCATCATATGTTAACCCATTCATTCCTGGGATAATTCTTGTAAATCTGCTCTTGACCTTCTCCAGAGCCAATGCATCCCTCCTTAGATATGGTGCCCAAAACTGTTCACGATACTCCAAATGCAGCCTGACCATGTGTCTTTTTCACCGTTCTATGTACTTGTGTTCCAGCTTTCGATACGATAGAACTTTATTTATCCCAGGAGAGAAGTAAAGGATTCAAGGAGCAATGTTAATCGACTGCAAAGTCCCTAGAGTCATAGCGTATAACGGTAGGGTTTATGTGGCTTTTAGATAGGCACACGGAAGTGAAGGGAATGGAGGAATATGGATAAGATTAAAAAGGAACGGCAAAAACCGGTAAGCACACGAAAGTACACAAAAGTGTTTTACTTGAATGATCCGGGGATGATTGAGTTAACGTAACGGGCCCTGTTCTCGCTGGAGTTTTAAAAGATGAAGGGGGGCCTGGATGAATCCTGGATGAATCCTGGATAGAGTGGATGTGGAGAGGACGTTTCCACTCGTAGGAGAGTCTAGGACCAGAGGCCATAACATCAGAATAAAAAGACGTACCTATAAAAGGAGCTGAGAATGAATTTCTTTAATCAGAGGGTGGTGAATCTCTGGAATTCATTGGCACAGAAGGCTGTTGGGGCGTCAATTGATATCTTAAGGCCATCGACCATCAATCACCCATAGTCTATTTTAATTCAGTTTAGTTTTTGATAGAACATGGAAACAGGCCCTCCGGCCCAATGAGTCCTGGCCAACCAACAATCCCTATCGGAAATACTGGGAACAATTTTTATTGAAGTCAATCACCCTACAAACCCGCACGTCTTTGGACAGTGGGTGGAAACCGGAGCGCGCGGAGGAAACCCACTGAGTCACAGGGAGAACGTGCAAACTACGTACAGACAGCACCCTTAGTCAGGAACAAACCCGGGTCTCTGGCGTTGTAAGGCAGCAGCTCCACCACAGTTTTGCCCTCACCCGAGGATATTGTGAAGTGTATGTGGAATCAATGGTGGGAAGTCTGGTCTATGTGATGGACTGGGCTATCTCTGCATTTTTTTGTAGCTTCAGGCCGTAAATAAGTATATATTAAAATACTGACTGCAATTTTCATATTTCTTCTGACAGAGACTTGTGGCTTAAATAAAGGTGAGTGGCTCTACTTAAATAAGGATACCGTGAGTATTTCAGACTGATTAGCCTTTCTGTGTCAGTGTTAAAACTTGATAGTCTCACAGAGACATATATAGCGTTCAAACAGGCGCCAGCCAAACTTGCACACGCCAACCAACATGCCACATCCCATCTCCCCGTTCATGGCCCACATCCCTCTAAACCTTTCCTATCCAGTCAACTGTCTAAACGTTCTTAAACGCTGTGATAGTACCTGCCACAACTACTCCCCCTCCCACCACCCGGCAGAATGCTTCATAGACCCACCAGCCTCCGTGTAAAAAACATTGCCCCTCAGGCTCCCATTAAATTTTCTCCCCTTTCTCCACTCACCCCCCCCCCCCCTCACCTTACGCGTATGGCCTCTGGTTCTCGATTCCCCTAATCTGGGAAAGAGACTCTGTACCATCTGCTTGATCTATTTCTCTCATGATTTTGAACAGCTCTATAAGATCACCCGTCATCCTCCTACACTCCAAGGATTAATGTCCGAGCATGACCCAACCTTTCCCTATAGCTCAGGTCCTCGAATCTTGGCAACATTTATTTAAATATTTTTGGCATCCTTTCCGGCTTAACAGCATCTTCCCATAAATAGTGACCAAAATTGAACACAATGCCCCAAATGTGGCCTTACCGATGTCGAGCACAGCTGCTATATTACCTATGTCTTCGGGTCTTGATTCCCCTATCTTGGGGGTAAAAGTTTGCATTTACCCTATCTATTCCCCTCATGATTGCATACACTATAAGATCACCTCATCTTCTTGCGTTCCGAGGAATAAGGTTTTAGCCTGCTCACCCTCTCCCTATAGCTCAGCCCCCGAGTCCTGGCAACTTTCTGGTAAATTTTCTCTGCACCATTTCCAGCACATCAAGATATTTCCTATAATATGGTGAACACTATATTCCAAATGTGGCCTCAACAAAGTCTTACTGTAACATGCCTTCCCAATTTCTATACTCAATACTCTGACTGATGAAGGTCATGTGCAAAGTCAGCCTCAGACGTTGACGACGGGAATGCATCTGCCTGCTCCGGCCGGGCCAGAGATCCAGAGCTGTGGCCGGAGGGGCAAATCTGATCAGCCAATTGGCGGTGGAAGTCCCGATGAGGTTGGGATCAGCAGCCTCACCCGGCCTCAGCGTCACATTTTCGAGGCGGATGTACAGGAGGGATTTCAAGTATGCCCTTGTAATATGTTTACATTAAAGGAGGTGCAGGACCATCAGTTGCTGGATGATGGTCATGTATATTTGTGTTCCCGCTTTCAGGGAGTTATGGACTTGGGCCACAAGATCTCTCTGTACATCGATGCCATTAAGGGTCCTTCCATTATCTATAGAATTTCCCTTGCATTCGACCTCCCAAATTGAAACACCTCGCACGTGCTCAGATTGAACTCCATCCGCCATTTCCCTACCCATTTCAGTAGCTGGTCTAGATACCACTGAATACTTTGACAGCTTTCTTCAAAGTCCGCAACCCCAGCGGTTGCTAATTCATAAATAGCTGTTGTGTTAAAGTGCCTATACTACTTCAGCAAGTAAGAATTTTATTGTTCATTAAACTTAATTACATAGAAAAACAGAAAAAAGATGCAGGAGGAGGCCATTCGGCCCTTCGAGCCAGCACTACTGCCCTCTGTGGCAGAGAATTCCATAAATTCACAACTCTCTAGGTGAAAAAGTTCCTTATCGCCTCAGCTTTAAATGGCCTCCCCTTTATTCTAAGATTGTGGCCCCTGGTTCTGGACTCCCCTAACATTGGGAACACTAGTCTGAAGAAGGGTCTGAAGAAGGGTCTCGACCCGAAACGTCACCCATTCCTTCTCTCCCGAGATGCTGCCTGACCTGCTGAGTTACTCCAGCATTTTGTGAATAAATCGATTTGTACCAGCATCTGCAGTTATTTTCTTATACTACTTGGGAACACTATTCCTGCATCTAGGTTATCCAGTCCATTTATAATTTTATATGTCTCTATAAGGTCCCCTTTCATCCTTCTAAACTCCAGTGAATATAAGCCTAGTCTTTTCAATCTTTCCTCATATAACAGTCCCGCCACTCCAGGGATCAATCTCGTGAACCTACACTGCACTGCCTCAATTACAAGGATGTCCTTCCTCAAATTAGGAGACCAAAACTGTACAAAATACTCCAGGTGTGGTCTTACCAGGGCCCTACACAACTGCAGAAGAACCTCTTTACTCCTATATTGAAATCATCTCGTTATGAAGGCCAACTTTCTTCACTGCCTGCTGTACCTGCACGCCAACTTTCAGTGACTGGTATACAAGGACACCCAGGTCTCGTTGCACTTCCCACTTACCTAACCTAACTCCATTGAGATAATAATCTGCCTCCTTGTTTTTGCCGCCAAAGTGGATAACCTCACATTTATCTATATTATACTGCTTCTGCCATGCATCTGCCCACTCACTAAACCTGCCCTGGTCATCCTGCAACATCCTAACATCATCTTCGCAGTTCACACTGCCACCCAGCTTTGTGTCATTTGCAAACTTGCTAGTGTTACTTCTAATTGCTTCGTCCAAATCATTAATATATATATGGTAAACAGTTGCGGCCCCAACACCTAGCCTTGCGGCACTCGACTCACCGCTGCCTGCCATTCTGAAAAAGACCCGTTTACTCCATATCAACACCCTAACCCCAATACCATGTGCTCTAATTTTGCTCACGATCTCCCGTGTGGGACCTTATCAAAGGCTTTCTGAAGGTCTAGATACACTACATCCACTGGCTCACCTTCATCCATTTTACTTGTCACATCCTCAAAAATTTCCAGAAGATTAGTCAAGCATGATTTCCCTTTCATAAATCCATGCTGACTTGGACTTATCCTTTTACTGCTATCCAAATGCACCTTTATTAACTCTTTAATAGTTGACTCGTGCATCTTTCCCACCACCGATGTCAGGCTAACTGGTCTGTAATTCCTCATTTTCTCCTTGCCCCTTTCTTGGAAAGTGGGATAACATTAGCTATCCTCCAATCCACAGGAACTGATTCTGAATCTATTGAACATTGGAAAATGATCACCAATACTTCCACTATTTCTAGAGCCACTTCCCTGACTACCCTGTGATGCAGTTCATCAGGCCCTGGGGATTTATCAACCTTCAGTCCCATCACTCTACCCAATGCTATTTCTCGCCTAATGCAAATTTCTTTCATTTCCTCTATCCTCCAAGATCCCCTGTTGTCTAGTACATCTGGGAGATTGTTTACAGACCACTTAGTCTGATTATAGACCAGTTAGTCTGACATCAATGGTGGGGAAGGTGCTGGAGTCAATTATAATTGCGGAACATTTAGATAGCAGTAACAGGATCGTTCCGAGTCAGCATGGATTTACGAAGGGGAAATCATGCTTTACTAATCTTCTGGAATTATTTGAGGATGTAACTGGGAAAATTGACAGGGGAGAGCCTGTGGATGTGGTATACCTCGACTTTCAGAAAGCCCTCGACAAGGTCCTACATAGGAGATTAGTGAGCGAAATTAGAGCACATGGTATTGGAGGTAGGGTACTGGCATGGATAGAAAATTGGTTGGCAGACAGAAAGCAAAGAGTGGGGATAAATGTGTCCCTTTCAGAATGGCAGGCCGTGACTAGTGGGGTACCACAAGGCTCGGTGCTGGGACCGCAGCTATTTACAATATACATTAATGACTTGGATGAAACATAGAAAGATACATAGAAAATAGGTGCAGGAGTAGGCCATTCGGCCCTTCGAGCCTGCACCGCCAATCAATATGATCATGGCTGATCATCCAGCTCAGTAACCTGTACCTGCCTTCTATCCATACCCCCTGATCCCTTTAGCCACAAGGGCAACATCTAACTCCTTCTTAAATATAGCCAATGAACAGGCCTCAACTACCTTCTGTGGCAGAGAATTCCACAGACTCACCACTCTCTGTGTGAAGAAATGTTTTCTCATCTCGGTCCTAAAAGACTTCCCCCTTATCCTTAAGCTGTGACCCCTGGTTCTGGACTCCCCCAACATCGGGAACAATCTTCCCGCATCTAGCCTCTCCAACCCCTTAAGAATTTTATATGTTTCTATAAGATCCCCCCTCAGTCTTCTAAATTCCAGCGAGTACAAGCCTAGTCTATTCCGTCTTTCTTCATATAAAAGTCCCGCCATCCCAGGGATCAATCTGGTGAACCTTCTCTGTACTCCCTCTAAGGCAAGAACGTCTTTCCTCAGATTAGGAGACCAAAACTGCACACAATATTCCAGGTGCGGTCTCACCAATGCCCTGTACAACTACAGTAGAACATCCCTGTTCCTAAACTCAAATCCTCTTGCTATGAATGCCAACATACCATTCGCTTTCTTCACTGCCTGCTGCACCTGCACGCTTGCTTTCAATGACTGGTGCACCATGACACCCAGATCACGTTGCATCTCCCCTTCTCCTAATAGGTCACCATTCAGGTAATACTCTGCTTTCCTGTTCTTGCCGCCAAAGTGGATAACCTCACATTTATCCACATTATATTGCATCTGCCATGCATTTGCCCACTCGCCTAATCTACCCAAGTCACTCTGCAGCCTCCTAGCATCCTCCTCGCAGCTAACACTGGCACTCAGCTTCGTGTCATCCGCAAACGTAGAGATGTTGCATTCAATTCCCTCGCCCAAATCATTAATATACACTGTAAATAACTGGGGTCCCAGCACTGAGCCTTGCGGTACCCCACTAGTCACTGCCTGCCATTCCGAAAAGGACCCGTTTATTCCTACTCTTTGCTTCCTGTCCGCCAACCAATTTTCTATCCACCTCAACACTGAACCCTCAATACCGCGTGCTTTAAGTTTGTACACCAATCTCCTATGTGGGACTCTGGGATGCAGCCTCGGGAGAGAAGGAATGGGTGACGTTTCGGGTCGAGACCCTTCTTGAGACTTCTTGATCTGCTTTTAATCCATTTAATTTACCTAACACCACTTCCCGACTAACCTGGATTTCCCTCAGTTCCTCCATCTCATTAGACCCCCGGTCCCCCGCTATTTCCGGCAGACTGTTTATGTCTTCCTTAGTGAAGACAGAACCAAAGTATTTGTTCAATTGGTCTGCCATCTCCTTGTTCCCTATGATCAATTCACCCGTTTCTGACTGCAAGGGACCTACATTTGTCTTAACTAATCTTTTTCTCTTCACATATCTATAAAAGCTTTTGCAGTCAGTTTTTATGTTCCTTGCCAGTTTTCCCCTCATAATCTATTTTCCCTTTCTTAATTAAGCCCTTTGTCCTCCTCTGCTGGACTCTGAATTTCTCCCAGTCCTCTGGTATGCTACATTTTCTGGCTAATCTGTATGCTTCATCATTTGTTTTAATATTATCCTTGATTTCCCTTGTTAGCCACGGATGCACTACCTTTCCTGGTTTGTTCTTTTGCCAAACTGGGATGAACACTTGCTGTAGTTCATCCATGCAATCTTTAAATGCCTTCCATTCCATGTCCACCGCCAACCCTTTCAGCATCAATTGCCAGTCTATCTTGGACAATTCACGCCTCATACCCTCATGAAGGGATTAAAAGTACCATTAGCAAATTTGCAGATGATACAAAGCTGGGTGGCAGTGTGAACTGTGAGATAGATGCTATGAGGTTGGAGGGTGACTTGGACAGGTTGTGTGAGTGGGCGGATGCATGGCAGCTGCAGTTTAATGTGGATAAGTGTGAGGTTATCCTCTTTGGTGGTAAGAATAGGAAGTCAAATTATTATCTGCATGGTGTCAAGTTAGGAAAAGGGGACGTACTACGAGATCTATGTGTCCTAGTGCATCAGTCACTGAAGGGAAGCATGCAGGTACAGCAGGCAGTGAAGAAAGCCAATGGAATGTTGGCCTTAATAACAAGAGGTTATTGTGTGGGGATAGTAAGGAGTAAGACCTGTGTGATCTCCCGGACAAATTTCGATCGCCTAGCTTGGGGTCGGAGAGGAATTTCCCGGATTTTTTCCCCCAAATTGGCCTGGGTTTTTTATCCGGTTTTACGCCTCTCCCAGGAGATCACTCAGTTCTTTTGGGTGGGCGGTTGGAGCGGTTGGAGCAGCGGCCGGGCGGTAGGTTTAGAAACCGAGCACGGGGCTTTGTTTGGGGAGTATGAGTGCCAGGGCAGTTTATTGTTCTGGGTGTCGGATGTGGGGAATCTGGGAGCCTGATATTCTTCCAGACATCCACATCTGCTCCAGGTGCGACGAGATGGGGCTCCTAAGGGACCGTATTAGGAACCTGGAGCGGCAGATTGATGACCTCCGTCTGGTCAGGGAGAGTGAGGAGGTTATAGAGAGGAGTTACAGAGAGGTGGTCACTCCAAGACCACGGGAGGTAGACAAGTGGGTCACGGTTAGGGGGGCAAGGAGCAGAGGCAGGGACTAGAGAGTACCCCGGTGGCTGTACCCCTTGGAAATAAGTACTCCTGTTTAAGTACTGTTGGGGGGAACAGCCTACCTGGGGGCAGCGACGGTGCCTGGGCCTCTGGCACGGAGTCCGGCCCTGTTGCTCAGAAGGGTAGGGAAAGGAAGAAGAGAGCGATAGTAATAGGGGACTCTATAGTGAGGGGATCAGATAGGCGATTCTGTGGACGCAGTCGGGAGACGCGGATGGTGGTTTGCCTCCCTGGTGCCGGTGTCCGGGATGTGTCTGAGCGTGTCCAGGATATCCTGAAAGGGGAGGGAGAGGAGCCAGAGGTCGTGGTACATATAGGTACCAACAATATAGGTAGGATAAGGGAAGAGGTCCTGAAAGGAGAATTTAGGGGACTGGGAGAGAGTTAAAAAAAAAGGACTTCCAAAGAAATAATCTCAAGCTTACTGCCTGTGCCACGCGATAGTGAGACTAGGAATGGAGTGAGGTGGAGGATAAATACGTGGCTGTGGAACTGGTGCATGGAGCAGGGATTCACGTTTCTGGATCATTGGGACCTCTTCTGGGGTAAGTATGACCTGTACAAAAAGGACGGGTTGCATCTGAACCTGAGAGGAACCAATATCCTGGCGGGGAGGTTTGCTAAGGTAATTACAGAGACTTTAAACTAGTACGGTTGGGGGGAGGGACTCAAACACAGATAGCTAATAGGCAGTGTGTGAGACAGGAGGCAGAAAAGGGAAACACTCAGACCCAATATGTAGGAGAGAAAGACGTGAGGTAAGCGAAACAAATAGAGTAGTGATGGAAATTAGGAGGATTAAAGAAGAGGAGGTACGGACACTTTTGAAAAATATAAAAGTGGATAAGTCTCCAGGTCCTGATAGGATATTCCCTATGACATTGAGGGAAGTTAGTGCAGAAATAGCAGGGGCTATGACGGAAATATTTCAAACGTCATTAGAAACGGGGATGGTGCCGGAAGATTGGCGCATTGCGCATGTTGTGCCCTTGTTTAAAAAAGGTTCTAAAAGTAAACCTAGCAATTATAGACCTATTAGTTTGACGTCTGTGGTGGGGAAATTAATGGAAAAGATACTTAGGGACAATATATATAACTATTTGGATAATCAGGGCCTGATTAGAAACAGTCAACATGGATTTGTGCCTGGAAGGTCATGTTTGACTAATCTTCTTGAATTTTTTGAAGAGGTTACCAGGAAATTGATAAGGGCAAGGCTGTGGATGTTGCCTATATGGACTTCAGTAAGTCATTTGACAAGGTTCCACATGGAAGGTTGATTAAGAAGGTTAAATCGTTGGGTATTAATAGTGAGGTTGCAAGATGGATTCAACAATGGCTGAATGGGAGATACCAGAGGGTAACGGTTGACAATTGTATGTCAGGTTGGAGGCCAGTGTCTAGTGGAGTACCCCAAGGATCTGTGTTGGGTCCACTGTTGTTTGTCATTTACATTAATGATCTGGATGATGGTGTGGCAAATTGGATTAGTAAATATGCAGATGATACTAAGATAGGTGGAGTAGTTGATAGTGAGGTAGATTTTCAAAGTCTACAGAGAGACTTGGGCCTTTTGGAAGGGTGGGCTGAAAGATGGCAGATGGAGTTTAATGCTGATAAGTGTGAGGTGCTGCATTTTGGTAGGACAAATCAAAATAGGACGTACAGGGTAAATGGTAGGGAATTGAGGAATGCAGTGGAACAGAGGGATCTGGGAATAACTGTGCATTGTTCCCTGAGGGTGGAATCTCATGTGGATAGGGTGGTGAAGAAGGCGTTTGGTATGCTTGCCTTTATAAATCAGAGCATCGAGTATAGAAGTTGGGATGTAATGTTAAAATTGTACAGGGCATTGGTGAGGCCGAATCTGGAGTATGGTGTGCAGTTCTGGTCGCCAAATTATAGGAAGGATGTCGACAAAATGGAGAGGGTACAGAGGAGATTTACTAGAATGTTGCCTGGGTTTCAGCACTTAGGCTACAGAGAGAGGTTGAACAGTTTGGGTCTTTATTCTTTGGAGCGTAGAAGGTTGAGGGGGGACTTGATAGAGGTTTTTAAAATTTTAAGAGGGACGGACGGAGTTGACGTGCGTAGGCTTTTCCCTTTGAGAGTGGGGAAGATTCTAACAGGGGGACATAGCTTCAGAATTGAGGGACAAAATGTTAGGGGTAACATGAGGGGTAACTTCTTTACTCAGAGGGTGGAGGCTGTATGGAATGGGCTTCCGGTGAAAGTGGTGGAGGCAGGATCGATTTTATTATTTAAGAGTAAATTGGATAGGTATATGGATAATAGGGGATTAGAGGGTTATGGTCTGAGAGCAGATAGATGAGACTAGGTGAGAGAGAATGGTCGGCGTGGACTGGTAGGGCCGAACGGGCCTGTTTCCGTGCTGTAGTTGTTATATGGTTATATGGTTAAGAGGTGTTGAGTATAGGAGCAAAGAGGTCTTTCTGCAGTTGTACAGGGTCCTAGTGAGACCGCACCTGGAGTACTGTGGGGAGTTTTGGTCTCCAGATTTGAGGAAGGATATTCTTGCTATTGAGGGCGTGTAGCGTAGGTTTACTAGGTTAATCCCCGGAATGGCAGGACTGTCATATGTTGAATGACTGGAGCGACTGGCCTTGTATACACTGGAATTTAGACGGATCAGAGGGATCTTATCGAAACATATAATATTATTAAGGGGTTGGACACGTTGGAGGCAGGAAGCATGTTCCCAATGTTGGGGGAGCACTGAACCAAGGGCCACCGTTTAAGAATAAGGGGTAGGCGATTTAGAACGGAGATGAGGAAAAACGTTATCAGTCACAGAGTTGTAAATCTGTGGAATTCTCTGCCTCAGAAGGCAGTGAAGGCCAAATCCCTGAATGCATTCAAGAGAGAGCTAGATAGAGCTCTTAAGGATAGCGGAGTCAGCGGGTATGGGGAGAAGGCAGGAACGGGGTACTGATTGAGAATGATCAGCCATGATCACATTGAATGGTGGTGCTGGCTCGAAGAGCCGAATGGCCTACTCCTGCAGCTATTGTCTATTGTCTATTGTCTTCCTTATTGAACAGGGATCCGAAGTACCTGTTCAACTCTTCTGCCATTTCCTTGTTACCCATAATGATTTCACCCGTGTCTGCCTTCAAGGGACCCACATTTGACTCTGCTACTCTTGTTCACTTAACATATCTAAAGAAGCTTTTACTGTCCTTCTTTGTATTCTTGGCCAGCTTCCCCTCGTACTTCATCTTTTCAGCCCGTATTGCCCGTTTTATTAGCTTCTGTTGTCCTTTGAAATTTTCCCAATCCTCTGCTTCCCCCTACTCTTTGCTGTGTTATGCATCTTTTCTTTTAGTTTTATTCCATCCCTAACTTCCCTTGTCAGCCACGGTTGCCTCCTACTCCCCTTAGAATCTTTCTTTCGCTTTGGAATGAAATGATCCTGCATCTTCCGGATTATGCCCAGAAATTGATGCCGGTGCTGTTCCACCATCATTCCTGCTAGGATCCCTTTCCAATCGACCTTCGCCAGCTCCTCTCTCATGCCTTCATAGTCCTCTTTGTTCAACTGCAACGCTGACACTTCCGATTTAACCTTCGCCCTCTCAAATTGCAGATTAAAACTAATCATATTATGATCACTACCTCCAAGCGGCTCCTTTAATTTGAGTTCCTATCAAATCTGGTTCATTGGACAACACTAAATCCAGAATTGCCTTTTCTCTGGTAGGCTCCAGGACAAGCTGTTCTAAGAATCCTTCTCGGCGGCACTCTATAAACTCTTTCATGGGTTCCATAACCAACCTCATTTTCCCAGTCTACCTGCATCTTGAAATTCCCCATCACCACAGTGGCATTACCTGTGTTACATGCCAGTTTTCACTCCTGCTGCAACTTACACCCTACATCCGGGCTACCATTTGGGGGTCTGTCGATAATTCCAATTAGTGTCTTCTTACCTTTACAATTCCTCAACTCTATCCACAGTGACTCTACCTCGTCATTGACTATGTCACCCCTCGCAAAGGACTGAATTTCGTCCCTCACAAACAGAAATACCCTACCGCCTCTGCCCAACTGCCTTGCCTGTCCTAAAGGATTCTTATAATTCCATTAAAATTCTTTACTAAAGATGTTCTTTACCCTTTCTGTTCCCAGAAGCTAAAATCCAGACAATGGAAGCTGCAAAACTGACTTACCTGATCCTGATTTGCAAGAGTATTCTCTATGGAATAATTGTTTCTGTGTTAGCTTGCAAAACCAAGGTAAGTCTTTCCGGCGAAAAAAAATCCATATATATATCCAAGATATATCTTATTGAGTATAGAAGTTGTGAGAGCATGCTGCAGTCATATGAGATGTTGGGGAGGCTACAGTTAGAATATTGTGTTCCATTTTGGGCACTATTATAGGAGGGAGGTTGTCAAATTTGAAATGCTTCAGAGAGGATTCACCACAATGTTGCCAGGATTCGAGGGACTGAGTTATATGGAGAGGTTGAGCAGGCTAGGGCTTTATTGCTTGGAGCGCAAGAGGGGGACAGGTGATCTTATAGAGGGGTACAAAATCACGAGAGGAATAGATCGGGTAGTCTTTTGCTCAGAGTATGGGAATCAAGGACCAGAGGACATAGGTTAAGGTGTGTGTGGGGGGGGGGGGCTTTCCCCATCCTCCTCACCTTAATCTGTCTCCGTTGGTTTCCCGATTCCCCAGCCCTGGATAAAAGACTCTGCGCGTTCAACCTATTTATTCTCCTCATGATTTATACAACTCAATAAGATCACCCCTCTTCCTCCGGCACTCCTAGGAACAAATTCCTTTGCTGCCCAACCTCTCTCTGCAGGTCAGGCTTTTGAGTCTTGGGAATGTCCTTGTAAATCTTCTCTGCACTCTTTCCAATATTAAACAAAGGGACACTAATTGCTGGAGTAACTCAGCGGGTCAGGCAGCATCTCTGGAAAACGTGGATAGGGGTGAGAAGGGTCGCGACCCAAATCATTACGTATCGATAATCTCCAGAACCAGATACATGGACAAGAAAGGTTTACAGGGATATTCAATTTTGTTGTAACGTGTACCATGTTGAAAAGCTTTTGTTGCGTGCTATGCAGTCATCGGAAAGACTATATATGGTTCAATCAAGCCATCCACAGTGTAAAGATAAAGGATAAAGGGAATAAAGTTTAGTGCAAAGATATATCATTGGTCCAATAAAGTCTGATTTAAGATAGTTCAACGATTTTAAATGAGGTCGACGGGAAATCAGGACCGCTATCTAGTTGGTGAGAGGGCGGTGCAGTTGCCTGATAACAGCTGGAGAGAGACTGTTACGGAATCGTGAGGTATGTTTTTCAAACTTCGGTACCCCGACCCCGATGAGAGAGGGGAGAAATGGGAGTCACCAGGGTGAGACTGGTCCTTGATTATGCTGGTGGCCTTGGCGGGGCAGTGTGGTGTGGATGGATTCAATGTTTGGTTTGCAAGATTGTCTGTGCTGCATCCACACCTCTCTGTGATTTCGTGCGGTCTGAGATGGAGCTGTTCCCAAACCATGTTGCGATGCATCCCGATAAATTGCTTTCTACGGCACACCTGTAGAAGTTGGTGAGGATTGTTGGGGACATGCCAAATATTCTAAGTATTCAGAGGAAGTAGAGACGTTAATGTGCTTACCAGAGACATGAGCCAAACAGGGGCAGGTGGGACAGTGTAGATGGGACACCTTCGTTTGCATAGGCAAGTTGGGCCAAATAGCCTGTTTCGATGCTGTATTGACTCTGACCCTCTATGCCGCTTCTCTCCCTGCCTCTCTTTATTGCTCTCTCTCCTTCTCCCCCCTCCCCCCACCCGCCGCGCATCCCCCCCCCCCCCGCCTCGTCCCTTGCTTTCCCTCTACCCGTTTTCTTCAGATCAAGACCCTGCTGCATACTCAAATATTAATATTGTATCTTTCTTATTTCAGGCATCTTACAACAAGAGGTTTGATTGAGGGACCAATGAGATTCAACAACAGCGGTACAAAAGTAAGACATGTATCACACCCTGTATCAAATTAGCTTAGAGAACATTGAACGTTATAGCACAGGATCAGGCCCTTCAGCCCGCAATATTTGGCCAGAAACGATGCCAAGTTAATCTGATCTCCTCTGCCTGCATGTGATCCATATCCCTCCATGCCATGCATATCTATGTGCCTATCTAAAAGCCTGTTAAACGCCAGTATCCTATCTGCCTCCACTACCGCCCCCGGGAGCGCGTTCCAGGCGCCCACCCCCTCTTGCGTAAACAAACCTTTCCCGGCGCATCTCATTTAAACTTTGCCCCTCTCAGCTTAAATCTATGATCTCTCATAATTTTATAAATTTCATCAAGTCTCTCCTCAGTCTCTGACATTCCAGCTAAATGTTTGCTCAGATGAAATTCTATCTGTCATTTCCCTGGACATTTCTGTAGCTGTGAGCAGCACAGTGGCACAGTTGGTGGAGCCGCTGCCACAGAGCGCCAGAGTCCCGGACTCGATCCTGATCTCGGATGCTGTCCTTGTGGAGTTTGCACGTTCTCCCTGTTCCACCCAGTGCTTTGATTTCCTGATCTTTGAATTTATATCAATTTTCTGATCTTTGATTTTATATCAATGTTTCATGATTTTATTAAGGTATCAAGTTGGGCCAAAACCTCTCCTACATTGGTGAAGCACCCTCTCCTTACCCCCTCCCCTCCCCAACCCCCTCCCCCTCCCCTCCCCCTCCACTCCCCCTCCCTCCACCACCTCCCTCCCTCCCTCCTTCCCTCCCTCCATCCCCAGGAGATAGATTTACACTTTAAAATGTGAATAACTTTTAAAATATAACACCGATTTCAATGAAACTTCCTCCATTAGCACCAAAGGGATGACGGTGAGTAAGGTGGGCCTAAAATTATCGCGCTATCGTGTACCGTTTTGGCTGTAGTTCAGCAACAAACAAACAAACAAACGAGAGTTTTAGTATATTGATGATTCTGTGGTTTTATGCTTTCGTGACTTTTTTACATTGTGATTCCATGAATTATATCTATGATTCCATAATTTCATAAGATCAAGATTACATGATTCCTATTTTGTGATTTTGACCCATGATTCTAGGATGTCATGATGTTATAACTTCATGATTCTACAATAGCATAATTTCTCACTTCATTGATCCATGATTTTAATGATTTTGTGGCTTTATCATTTCATGATTCCTTGATATCTCTGATTTCAGAATTATTTAACTTTTCGATATCTTTGATTTTAAGTTTGTATAAATTCATTGTTCCATGATATCCCTCATTTCAGGATTGCATAATTTCCTGATACCGTCTCCAATTTCAACATTATATGACTTCATGATTTCTATGATTTTGAGGCTTTTTGACATTGTGATTCTATGATATCCCTGAATACAGGATTGTATAATTTAGTAATTATGTGATATCCCTGATTTCACTTTTGTGTAACTTCATGAATCCATGATACCTCTGATTTCAGGCTTCCATAACCACAACTATGATTTCAAGATTATTCGAACCTACTTTTCCTTGGATTTGCAATCATTTTGGAATATTAATTTGCTTTGTTGCGTTAGTTAAGTGCGTTTGCTCATAATCGTGTTACCTGTTCAACTCGGGAATCAATTTGCTTGAAAATTCCAGAGAGTTCGTTTTCCGACTGTGGACATTAAACTAAGATCTTTGCAGAGCCCTCTGAATTCACCAGAGAACTTGCAATCTGGCACTGTTTATTATGTACATGGTGATATCATAAGCAATAAAGAGAGTGTTACTGCAAATAAATCCCTCGTTTCTCATTTACTTATGTCACAGTTGCATAAAACAAAAATTGCCAGAATTCAAAGGGCAGCTGCAGAAAGTTTATAGGTTACAGGAGCAGAATTAGTCAAGTCTATTCCATCCTTCAATCATGGCCGATCTACAGTATATTTCCTTCTCAGCCACATTGTCTCGCCTTCTCCCCATAACCCCTAACGCCCGTACTAATGAAGAATCTGTCAAACGCCACCTTTATCTATTGACCTGGCATCCACAGCTGTCTGTGGCAACAAATTCCACAGATTCACCACTCTCTGGCTACAGAAATACCTCCTCATCTTTCTAATGGAACATCCTTTTATTCTGAGGCTGTGTCTTCTGGTCCTAGACTCTCCCACAAATTATAAAAACAACATCTACACATCCACTCTATCCAGGCCTTTTACTATTCAGTATGTTGCTATGAGGTCCCCCTCATCCTTCTAAACTGCAGCGAGTAATAGAAACATAGAACCATAGAAAATAGGTGCAGGAGGAGGCCATTTGGCCCTTCGCGACAGCACCCCCATTCATTGTGACCATGGCTGATCATCAATAATCAGTAACCTGTACATGCGTTCTCCACATATCCCCTGATTCCACTAGCCCCTAGACCTCTATCTAACTCTTTAAAATTCATCCAGTGAATTGGCCTCCATTGCCCTCTGTGGCAGAGAATTCCACAAATTTACAACTCTCTGGGTGAAAAAGTTTCTCACCTCAGTTTTAAATGGCTTTCCTTTATTGTTCGACTGCGGGCCCTGGTTCTGGACTCACTCAACACTGGGAACATTTTTCCTGCATCTACCTTGTCCAGCACTTGTATAATTTTATACGTCTCTGTAAGATTCCCTCTCATCCTTCTAAGCTCCAGTGAATACAAGCCCAGTCTTTCCAATCTTTCCTCATATGACAGTTCCGCCATCCCAGGGATCTCGTGAACCTACGCTGCAATGCCTCAATTACAAGGATGTCCTTCCTCAAATTAGGAGACCAAAACTGCACCTAATACTCCAAATGTGGTCTGACCAAGGCCCTATACAACTGCAGATGGACCTCTTTGCTCCTATACTCAAGTCCTCTCGTTATGAAAGCCAAAATGCCATTAGCTTTCTTCACTGCCTGTTGTACCTGCACGCTTACTTTCAGTGACTGGTGTACAAGGACACCCAGGGCTCCCTGTACTTCCCCCTTCCCTAACTTGACACCATTGAGATAATAATCTGCCTCCATTTCTTCCCGCCAAAGTGGATAATCTCACATTTATCTGCATTATACTGCCTCTGCCATGCATCTGCCCACTCCCTCAACCGGTCCAGGTCACCCTGCAACCTCCTAACATCCTCTTCGTAGTTCACTCTGCCACCCAGCTTTGTGTTGTCTGCAAACTTGCTAGTGTTACTTATAATTCCTTCATCCAAATCATTAATACATATGGTGAATAGGTGCGGCCCCAACATCGAGCCTTGCGGGACTCCACTCGCTACTGCTTTTCATTCCGAAATGGACCCGTTTACTCCTACTCTTTGCTTCCTGTATGCCAGCCAATTCTCTGTCCATGTCAATACCTCACCCCCAATACTATGTGCTCTAATTTTGCGCAGTAACTGCCCGTGTGGGACCTTATCAAAGGCTTTCTGAAAGTCTAGATACATTACATCCACTGGCTCCCCTTCATCCATTTTACTTGTTACATCCTCAAAATATTCCAGAAGATTAGTCAAGCATGACTTCCCTTTCATAAATCCATGCTGACTTGGACTAATCCTTTTAATGCTATCCAAATGTGCCGTTATTACCTCTTTAATAATTGACTCCAGCATCTTCCCCACCACCGATGTCAGGCTAAATGCTCTATATTTCTCCGTTTTCTCTCTCGCTCCTTTCTTGAAAAGTGGGATAACATTAGCTACCCTCCAATTCACAGGAAATGATCCTGAATCTATTGAACATTGGAAAATGATCACCAATGCGTCCACGATTTCTAGAGTCACCTCCTTGAGTACCCTGGGATGCAGACCATTAGGCCCTGGGGATTTATCAGCCATCATTCCCATAAGTCTACCCAATACTATTTCTCGCCTAATGCAAATTTATTTCAGTTTCTCTGTCTGCCTAGATCATCTTTCCTCTAGTACATCTGGGAGATTGTTTGTGTCTTCGTTAATGAAGACTGATCCGAAGTACCTGTTCAACTCTTCTGCCATTTCCTTTTTACCTCTAATTATTTCACCCGTTTTTTCCTTCAAGGGACCGACATTTGTCTTTGCTAATCTTTTTCTCTTAACATACCTAAAGAAGCTTTTAGTGTCCTCCTTTATATTCTTGGCCAGATTCCCCTCATACTTCATCTTTCAGCCCGTATTGCCCGTTTTGTTACCTTCTGCTGTTGTTTGGAAGTTTCCCAATCCTCTGGCTTCCCGCTACACTTTGCTATGTTGTACATCATTTCTTTTAGTTTTATTCCATCCCTAACTTCCATTCTCAGCCACAGGTGCCTCCTACTCCCCTTAGAATCTTTCTTCTACTTTGGAATGAAATGATCCTGCTTCTTCTGGATTATGCTCAGAAATCCCCGCCTTTGCTGTTCCACCGTCATTCCTGCTAGGATCCCTTGGTGCAGAACCAGTGTCATCAAATACGAAGAAATTAATCTAATCATCCTTGGATCATTCATGTAATCCTCCGCTGGACCCTCTCCAATTCAGGAGTTGGCAAGGTTGAGCTGGCTAAGCGTTTATACCTTGGAATACTGTAGATGTTTAACTTATGGTTTCGAGGAAGACATTTGACAAGGTTCCGCATGGTTGGCTGCCTTGGAAGGTTAGATCCAGGGAGACATAGCTGAATGGATAGAAAATTGGGTTCATAGAAGGAAGCAGAATGTGTTGCTGAAAGGTAGTTTTTCGGACTGCAGGTCCATGACTAGTGGTGTGCCTCAGGGTTCGTTGCTGGGCCAATTGCTGGTTGTCATCATATCAATGATTTGGGTGAGAACATACAAGATATGATTAATGTCACAAGGTAATTAAAGGAATAGAATTAGGCAATTCGGACCATCGCGTCTACTCCGTCATTCAATCATGGCTGACCTATCTCTCCCTCCTAATCCCATTCTCCTGCTTTCTCCCGATAACCTCTGAAACCTGTACGAATCAAGAATCTATCTATATCTGCCTTAAAAATATCCACTGATATTTGGCCTCAACAGCCTGCTATGGTGGAAAATTCAACAGATTCACCACCCTCTGACTAAATAAATTTCTCCTCATCTCCTTCCTGAAAGAAGGTCCTTTAATTCTGAGACTATTACCTCTAGTTCTACACTCTCCAGCTGATGAAAGCATCCTCTCCACTTCCACTCTAACCAAAATTTTCACTATTCTTTATGTTTCAAAAAGATCCGTTGTAAGGGGTGACATAGGGACTGATGAGGTAGAGTCACTGTAGATAGAGTTGAGGAATTGTAAAGGTCAGAAGACACTAACTGAAGTTGCCTACAGACCCTCAAATAGTATCCCGGATGTAGGGTGTAAGTTGCAGCAGGAGTCAAAGCTGGCATGTAACATAGGTAATGCCACTGTGGTGATGGGGGATTTCAATATGCAGGTAGACTGGGAAAATCATGCTGGTTCTGGACGCCAAGAAAGAGAGTTTGTAGAATGCCTCCGAGATGGATTCTTAGAGCAGCTTGTGCTGGAGCCTACCAGAGAAAGGGCAATTCTGGATTTAGTGTTGTCCAATGAACCAGATTTGATAAAGAGAACTCGAGGTAAAGGAGCCGCTTGGAGGTAATGATCATAATATGATTTCTTCACAAAATTCTGGAGTAATTCAGCAGGTCAGGCAGCATAGAAACATAGAAACATAGAAACTTAGAAAATAGGTGCAGGAATAGGCCATTCGGCCCTTCGAGCCTGCACCGCCATTCAATATGATCATGGCTGATCATCCAGCTCAGTAACCTGTACCTGCCTTCTCTCCATTCCCCCTGATCCCTTTAGCCACAAGGGCCACATCTAACTCCCTCTTAAATATAGCCAATGAACTGGCCTCAACTACCTTCTGTGGCAGAGAATTCCACAGACTCACCACTCTCTGTGTGAAGAAATGTTTTCTCATCTCGGTCCTAAAAGACTTCCCCCTTATCCTTAAGCTGTGACCCCTGGTTCTGGACACCCCCAACATCGGGAACAATCTTCCCGCATCTAGCCTCTCCAACCCCTTAAGAATTTTATATGTTTCAATAAGATCCCCCCTCAGTCTTCTAAATTCCAGCGAGTATAAGCCTAGTCTATCCAGTCTTTCTTCATATGAAAGTCCTGCCATCCCAGGGATCAATCTGGTGAACCTTCTCTGTACTCCCTCTAAGGCTAGAATGTCTTTCCTCAGATTAGGAGACCAAAACTGTACACAATACTCCAGTTGCGGTCTCACCAAGGCCCTGTACAACTGCAGCAGAACCTCCCTGCTCCTATACTCAAATCCTCATGCTATGAATGCTAACATACCATTCGCTTTCTTCACTGCCTGCTGCACCTGCACGCTTGCTTTCAATGACTGGTGTACCACGACATCCAGGTCACGTTGCATCTCCCCTGTTCCTAATTGGCCACCATTCAGGTAATACTCTGTTTTCCTGTTCTTGCCGCCAAAGTGGATAACCTCACATTTATCCACATTATATTGCATCTGCCATGCATTTGCCCACTCGCCTAATCTATCCAAGTCTGCAGCCTCCTAGCATCCTCCTCGCAGCTAACACTGCCACCCAGCCTCGTGTCATCCGCAAACGTAGAGATATTGCATTCAATTCCCTCGTCCAAATCATTAATATATATTGTAAATAACTGGGGTCCCAGCACTGAGCCTTGCGGTACCCCACTAGTCACTGCCTGCCATTCCGAAAAGGACCCGTATATTCCAACTCTTTGCTTCCTGTCCGCCAACCAATTCTCTACCCACCTCAACACTGAACCCCCAATACCGAGTGCTTTAAGTTTGTATCCCAATCTCCTATGTGGGACCTTGTCGAAGGCCTTCTGAAAGTCCAGATATAACACATCGACTGGTTCTCCCTTGTCCACTCTACTAGTTACATCCTCGAAAAATTCTATAAGATTCGTCAGGCATGATTTGCCTTTCGTAAATCCATGCTGACTTTGTCCGATGATTTCACCAATTTCCAAATGTGATGCTATCACATCTTTAATAACTTACTCTAGCATTTTCCCCACTACCGATGTTAGGCTAACTGGTTTATAATTCCCCGTTTTCTCTCTCCCTCCCTTTTTAAAAAGTGGGGTTACATTAGCTACCCTCCAATCCTCAGGAACTATTACAGAATCTAAAGAGTTTTGAAAAATTATCACTAATGCATCCACTATTTCTGAGGCTACTTCCTTAAGCACTCTGGGGTGCAGCCTCAGGAGAGAAGGAATGGGTGACGTTTCGGGTCGAGACCCTTCTTGAGACTGATGTCAGGGGGGCGGGACAAAGGAAGGATAGAGTTGGAGACAGGAAGATAGAGGAAGATCTGGGAAGGGGGAGGGGAAGAGAGGGACAGAGGAACTATCTAAAGTTGGAGAAGTCAATGTTGATACCACTAGGCTGCAAGCTGCTCAGGCGAAATATGAGGTGCTGTTCCTCCAATTTCAGGTGGGCCTCACTATGGCACTGGAGGAGGCCCATGACAGAAAGGTCACACTGGGAATGGGAGGGGGAGTTGAAGTGCTCAGCCACCAGGACATCAGATTGGTTAACGCGGACCGACCGCAGGTGCTGAGCGAAGCGATCGCCGAGCCTGCGTTTGGTTTCGCCGATGTAAATAAGTTGACATCGGGAGCAGCGGATGCAATAGATGAGGTTGGAGGAGGTGCAGAATCAGAATTCAGAATTCAGAATCAGAATCAGAATTACCTTTATTTGTCATCCAAAAAACAAGTCTTTTGGACGAGATTTCGTCACCCACAGTCCAACAATAAGAGCAATAAAATACGCAATTACACAACCACAACCAACACAAAAAAAAGAAACATCCATCACAGTGAGTCTCTTCCAGTCCCCTCCTCACTGTGATGGAAGGCCAGAATGTCTTTTCCCTTCCCCTGCCGTCTTCTCCCGTGGTCAGGCTGCTGAAGTTGCCACGTTCCAGGCCGCGACGGACGGTGAAAGGTCCGCAGCGGGCCGACCCCAGCCCCGCGATCTGGTGCGGGCGAAGACGCTGCCGCTGCCGCTGCTGCTGCACGTCGGGGTGGTCATGGCTCCCGACATTGAAGCCCCCACCGAACAGAGAAAAATCCCGTGGCCTATTTCAGGCCGCGCCGGACGGTGAAATGTCCGCGGCGGGCCGACCTTTGCCCCGCGATCCAGGGCGGTCGAACACTCTGCCGCTGCCTGTGCTCCCGATGTCGGCATCCACGCGGCCCGAGCCGAAGGCGAGTCGCAGCCGCTCCCGCAGCCTCCGAAGATAGCCGGCTCCGCTGATGGTGAGTCTGGTCCGCGGGCTCTGCGAACCTGAGCCCAGGTGGTCCCGGGTGGAGGCCGCCAGCTCCAGGAGTTTGGCCGATGGTAGGCCGCAGCAGGAATGGAGACACGACCCAGAAAACAAAGGTCGGGTCTCCATTCGGAAGGGACAAATTTACAATTTTACGGTTCCCCCGCTCACACACACACATAGTACACAACCATAAAAAACACGACATCACATCTACAATTAAGACAGAAAAACAACAAAAAACACAAAGACAAACGGACCGCAGGTAAGCCGCAGCTGCTAGGGCAGCGCCGCCATTTTGGGAACCTCTGTCGCACCGGGAAAGACTGTTTGGGTGTTGAGGGGGGGAGGTAAAGGGACAGGTGTTGCATCTCGTGCGGTTGCAGGGGAAAGTGCCCGGGGATGGGGTGGTTTGGGTAGGAAAGGATGAGTGGACCAGGGAGTTACGGAGGGAACGGTCTCTGAGGAACGCAGAAAGGGGAGGGGATGGGAAGATATGGCCAGTGGTGGGGTCCCATTGTAGGTGACGGAAATATTGGCGGATGATTTGTTGGATACGCTGGCTGGTGGGGTGGAAGGTGAGAACGAGGGGGATTCTGTCCTTGTTGCGAGTGGGGGGAGGGGGAACAAGTGCGGAGCTGCGGGATGTAGAAGAGACCCTAGTGAGAGCCTCATCTATAATGGAAGAGGAGAAGCCCCGTTTCCTGAAGAATGAGGACATCTCTGGCGCCCTAGTGTGAAACACCTCATCCCGGGCGCAGATGCTGCGTAGTCGGAGGAATTGGGAGTAGGGGTAGACTTTTTGCAGGGGACCGGGTGGGAAGAAGTGTAGTCCAGATAGCTGTGCGAGTCAGTGGGTTTATTGTAGATGTCAGTCACTAGTCTGTCTCCTGTGATGGAGATGGTGAGGTCCAGAAACGGGAGGGAGATGTCGGAGATAGTCCAGGTATATTTAAGGGCAGGATGGAAATTGGAAGTGAAGTGTATGAAGTCAGTGAATTCTCCATGGGTACAAGAGATAGCACCAATGCAGTCGTCGATGTAGCGGAGGTAGAGTTCGGGGATGGGGCCGGTGTACGTCCGGAACAGGGATTGTTCGACGTACCCGACAAAGAGGCAGGCGTAGCTAGGGCCCATGCGAGTGCCCATAGCTACGCCTCTGGTTTGGAGGAAGTGGGAGGAGTCAAAGGAGAAGTTTTGAGGGTAAGAACCAGCTCTGCTAGGCGGAGGCGAGTGTTAATAGATGGGGATTGGCTGGTTCTATGGTCAAGGAAGAAACGGAGGGCTTCAAGCCCATCCTTGTGGGGGTTGGAAGTGTAGAGTGACTGGACATCCATGGACATTCATCAAAATACCTTCGATTGTGAAGAAGGCGTTTGGTATGCTTGCCTTTATAAATCAGAGCATCGAGTATAGAAGTTGGGATGTAATGTTGAAATTGTACAGGGCATTGGTGAGGCCGAATCTGGAGTATGGTGTGCAGTTCTGGTCGCCAAATTATAGGAAGGATGTCGACAAAATGGAATTGGGTACAGAGGAGATTTACTAGAATGTTGCCTGGGTTTCAGCACTTAGGCTACAGAGTGAGGTTGAACAGGTTGGGTCTTTATTCTTTGGAGCGTAGAAGGTTGAGGGGGGACTTGATAGAGGTTTTTAAAATTTTGAGAGGGACGGACAGAGTTGACGTGGGTAGGCTTTTCCCTTTGAGAGTGGGGAAGATTCCAACAAGGGGACATAGCTTCAGAATTGAGGGACAAAGGTTTAGGGGTAACATGAGGGGGAACTTCTTTACTCAGAGGGTTGTGGCTGTGTGGAATGGGCTTCCGGTGGAAGTGGTGGAGGCTGGCTCGATTTTATTATTTAAGAGTAAATTGGATAGGTATATGGATAGGAGGGGATTGGAGGGTTATGGTCTGAGTGCATGTAGATGAGACTAGGTCAGTGAGAATGGTCGGCGTGGACTGGAAGGGGCGGACAGTCCTGTTTCCATGCTGTAGTTGTTGTTATATTTGTACCAGCATCTGCAGTTATTTTCTTATATCATAATATGATTAGTTTTAATCTGCAATTTCAGAGGGAGAAGGATACATCGGAAGTGTCAGTGTTGCAGTTGAACAAGTTGGGGAGCTGGTCAAGGTAGACTGTAAGGGGATCCTAGCAGGAACGACGGTGGAACAGCAATGTCAGGAATTTCCGGGCATAATCCGGAAGATGCAGGATCATTTCGTTCCAAACGGAAGAAAGATTCTAAGGGGAGTAGGAGGCAACCGTGGCAAGGGAAGTTAGGGATGGAATAAAACTAAAAGAAAAGATGTATAACACAGCAAAATGTATCAGAAAGCCAGAGGATTGGGAAACTTTCAAAGGAGAGCAGAAGGTAACAAAACTGCAATACGGGCTGAATGGATGAAGTACGAAGGGATGAATATAAAGAAGGACAGTAAAAGCTTCTTTAGATATGTTAGGAGAAAAATATTAACAAAGACAAATGTGGGTCCCTTGAAGGCAGACACGGGTGAAATTATTATGGATAATAGGGAAATGACAGAAGTGTTGACCAGGTACACAGTCTCCCAGATGTACAAGAGGACAGAGGAATAGGGGGATAAAGGAACTGAAAGAAATTTGCATTAGGCGAAAAATATTATTGGGTAGACTGACGGGACTGAAGGTTGATAAATCTCCAGGGCCTGATGGTCTGCATATCAGGATACTCAGGGAGGTGGCTCTAGAAATAGTGGACGCATTGGTGATCATTTTCCAATGTTCAATAGCTTCAGGATCAGTTCCTGTGGATTGGAGGATAGCTAATGTTATCCCACTTATCAAGAAAGGAGCGAGAGAGAAAACGGGGAATTAAAGACCAGTTAGCCTGACATCGGTGGTGGGGATGTTGCTGGAGTCAATTATTGAAGAGGTAATAAAGGTGCATTTGGATAGCAGTAAAAGGATGTCCAAGTCAGCATAGATTTATGAAAGGGAAAGGGAAATCTTGCTTGACTAATCTTCTGGAATTTTTTGAAGATGTGCCAAGTAAAATGGATAAAATGGAGCAAGTGGATGTAGTGTATCTAGAATTTCAGAAAACCTTTTATACATCCCACACGGGAGATTGGTCAGCAAAATTGGAGCACATGGTATTGGGGAAGAGTGTTGACATGGATAGAGAATTGGTTAGCAGACGGGAAGTAAAGTGTAGGAGTAAACGGGTCCTTTTCAAAATGGCAGGCAGTGGCGAGTGGAGTGCCGCAAGGCTCGCTGTTGGGGCCGCAACTATTCATATATATTAATGATTTGGATAAAGGAATTAGAAGTAACACTAGCAAGTTTGCAGATGACACAAAGCTGGGTGGCTGTGTGAACTGCGAAGAGGATGTTAGGAGGTTGCAGGGTGACCTGGACCGGTTGAGTGAGTGGGCAGATGCATGGCAGGTGCAGTATAATGCAGATAAATGTGAGGTTATCCACTTTGGCGGCAAACACAAGGTGGCAGATTATTATCTGAATGGTGTCAGGTTAGGTAGTGCAGTGAGACCTGGGTGTCCTTGTTCACCAGTCACTGAAAGTTGGCGTGCAGGTACAGAAAGCAGTGAAGAAAGCTAATGGCATGTTGGCCTTCATAACGAGAGGATTTCAGTATAGGAGTAAATATGTTCTTCTGTAGTTGCATAGGGCTCTGATAAGACCACATCTTGACTATTATGTACAGTTTTGGTCTCCTAATTTGAGGAAAGATATCCTTGTAATTGAAGCAGTGCAGCATAGGTTCACGCGATTGATCGCTGGGATGGTGGGACTGTCATATGAGGAAATATTGAAAAGACTAGGCTTGTATTCACTGGAGTTTAGAAGGATGACCTTATAGAGACATATGAAATTATAAAAGGACTGAACAAACTAGATGCAGAAAAAAGGTTCCCAATGTAGGGGGAGTACAGAACCAGGGGCGTAGAATAAAGGGGAGGCCATTTAAAACTGAGGTGAGAAGGACCTTTTTTACCCAGAGAGTTGTGAATTTGTGGAATTCTCGGCCACTGAGGGCAGCGGAGGCCTAATCACTGGATGAATTTATGAGAGAATTAGATAGAGCTCTGGGGGCTATTGGAATCAACGGATATGGGGAGAAGTTGGGCACAGGTTACTGATTGTAGATGATCAGCCATGATCACAATGAATGATCTGGCTAGTGCTGGCTATAAGGGCCAAATGGCCTCCTCGTGCACCTATTTTTTGTTTCTATGTTTCTATGTCCCCCCTCATTGTTTTAAACTCCGAGTCCAGTGCCGACAGACGCTCATCATAGGTTAACCTACGCATTCTTGGGATGATTCTTCTAAACCTCCTCTGGGTCCTCTCCAGATCCAGCACACCCTTCCTCAGATCTGTTGCCCAGAATTACTCACAACATTCCAAATGCGGCCTTATAGTGTCTCAACAATCCATCCCTGTTTTTGTATTCTAGCCCCCTTGAAATAAATGCGAGCATTGAGTTTGCTTTTCTTACCACCAGTTCGACTTGCAGATTATTTTTTGGAAATCCTGCACCTGCACTGCCAAGTCCATTTGTACCTCCGATTTCTGGATTCTCTCCCCATTTAGAAAATAATCTACGCCTTTATTCCTACTACCAAAATGCATGACTCCGCACTTTGCTACACTATATTCCACCTGCCATCTCTCTGCCCACACTTCCGACCTGTCAATGTCCTCTACAGAGTCCCTGCTTTCTCCATACTATCTTCCCATCTACATTTTCATCCGCAAAGCCTTCAATCCCCTGTCCAAATCATTAATATACAATGCGAAGAGTAGAGCCCCGTGCACCCGACCCTTGTGGAATTCTAATAGTCACTGGCAACTGCCCGCATTATTGCCACTTCTTTGTCTTCTGCCATCCAGCCAATCTCCTGTCCGTGCTAGTATCTGTCCTTTGATACTGTGGGTTCTCACCTTTCAGAGCAGCATAACGTGTGGCACCTAATCAAAGGCTTTCTGAAAATATAAGCAAATGACATCTACTGACTCTCCTTTGTCTGTCCTGCTATTTGCTTCTTCAAAGAATTCCAGCAAATTTGTCAAGCAAGACCTTCCCTTTACAAAGCAATGCGGCCTATTTTATCGTGAACTTCTCAATACTCAGTCACCTCATTCTTTTTAATGATCTCTAAAATCTTACCAACCACCGAAGGTGGCGGCATGAGCAGCGTCCCGGGCCACAAATAGGCTGCGCGGCGATCCTGACTCTGACCCTGACCCGGAGCAGGCGGCGGCCGTTCAATCACCGGCGGCGCCAACACTGTTGTCGTCGACCCGAAGGCGGCGGCGATGGTGGCGGCCCCGCTGGCTCAGGCCAATAATGATTCACCATGAATTAGAAGGAGCTCTTGATACATCTAAATGCTGGCGGTTGTGATATATTTGTATCTTGAGCAATTTTATTGAGCAAAAAGTTTCACAACTTGAGAGCAAAATGCCATCAAAGAAAGCAGAGGACATGGAAGAGATCAAAAAATCTAAACTTCATGTCGGAGGAGTGGCGAAACAACAAACAAACTCAATTGAATTAATGGATGAGGTGCGACAGCTGAAAATCTTAATAAAAGAGAAAGATAAGAGGATTGATGACTTGGAATGGAGAGTTATGGAATACCTCTTCCTATGGAAGAATATGGAACAATATTCACGAATAGACGATTTGATTATCAGTGGATTAGAAACCACACCTCAAACCTATTCCAGGGTTACTTCTGGAAACAAAGACGGTGAGGATTCCCCGCAAAGTGAGTTGCACTCATTGGAAAAACAGGTCATTCATTTTTTTGACGCAAAGATATGGCTATCCAAAGAAATAACATGGTAGCTTGTCACGGAAGAATACCAAAGTGCAGCCGGCAATCATAATTCGGTTTGTGAATAGGAAGACACAAAACTATTGAACTATTGAAGTAGGCCAGAAAGCTGAAGGGAACTGACGTATACCTCAATGAACACCTTACCAAGAAGAATGCAGATAGTGTCAGAAACGCACGCATCTTGAATAAAGCAAAACAAGATACAGGCATACAGGTCAGCAGCAGTAGCAGCAATCAGTAGCAGTAGTAGCAGCAACAGTAGCAGCAATCAGTGTGCGTGTGTGTGTGAGAAAGAGAGAGCAGAGACCGTAGTATTGTGTGGGGATAGTAAGGAGGAAGACCTGTGTGGTCTCCCGGACAAGTTTCGACCGCCTAGCTTGGGGTCGGAGAGGAATTTCCCGGATTTTTTTCCCCAAATTGGCCTGGGTTTTTTATACGGTTTTTCGCCTCTCCCAGGAGACCACTCAGTTCTTTTGGGTGGGCGGTTGGAGCGGTTAGAGTAGCGTCCGGGCGGTAGTTTTTGGAAACCGAGCACGGGGCTTTGTTCTTACAGAGGCCCAGGAGCGGTTCGAGCGGTTGGAGCAGACCACTCTGCAACGTTCCCAGTTAAGGGGGAGTATGAGTGCTAGGGCAGTTTATTGTCCTGGGTGTCGGATGTGGGGAATCTGGGAGTCTGATAGTCTTCCAGACATCCACATCTGCGCCAGGTGCGACGAGATGGGGCTCCTAAGGGACCTTATTAGGAACCTGTAGCGGCAGATTGATGACCTCCGTCTGGTCAGGGAGAGTGAGGATGTTATAGAGAGGAGTTATTGAGAGGTGGTCACTCCAAGACCACGGGAGGTAGACAAGTGGGTCACGGTTAGGGGGGGCCAAGGAGCAAAGGCAGGGACTAGAGAGTACCCTAGTGGCTGTACCCCTTGGCAATAAATACTGCTGTTTAGGTACTGTTGGGGAGTACAGCCTACCTGGGGGCAGCGACGGCGCCCGGGCCTCTGGCACGGAGTCCGGCCCTGTTGCTCAGAAGGGTAGGGAAAGGAAGAAGAGAGCGATAGTGATAGGGGACTCTATAGTGAGGGGGTCAGATAGGCGATTCTGTGAACGTAGTCGGGAGACCCGGATGGTCTGTTGCCTCCCTGGTGCCACGGTCAACGATGTCAGGGAACGGCTTCAGGGCATCCTGAAGGGGGAGGGTAACCAGTCAGAGGTCATTGTACACATTGGAACCAACGACATTGGTAAAACGAGGGATGAGGTCCTGAAAAAAGAATTTAGGGAGCTAGGTAGAGGATTGAAGTGCAGGACCTCTAAGGTTTTAATCTTTGGATTACTCCCTGTGCCACGAGCTAGTGAGTATAGAAATACTAGAATAGAGCAGCTTAATGCGTGGCTCAGGAGTTGGAGCAGGGGGGAGGGATTCGTTTTTCTGGATAATTGGGCCTGTTTCTGGGAAAGGTGGGAACGTTATAGGCCGATTTATTCACAAAATGCTGGAGTAACTCAGCAGGTCAGGCAGCATCTCGGGAGAGAAGGAATGGGTGACGTTTCGGGTCGAGACCCTTCTTCAGACTGATGTCGGGGGTGGGACAAAGGAAGGATATAGGTGGAGACAGGAAGATAGAGGGAGATCTGGGAAGGAGGAGGGGAAGGGAGGGACAGAGGAGCTATCTGAAGTTGGAGAAGTCAACGTTCATACCACCGGGCCGCAAACTGCCCAGGCGAAATATGAGGTGCTGCTCCTCCAATTTCCGGCGGGCCTCACTATGGCACTGGAGGAGGCCCATGACAGAGAGGTCAGACTGGGAATGGGAGGGGGAGTTGAAGTGCTGGGCCACCGGGAGATCAGTGGCGTTAATGCGGACCGAGCGCAGGTGTTCAGCGAAGCGATCGCCGAGCCTGCGCTTGGTTTCGCCGATATAGATGAGTTGACATCTAGAGCAGCGGATGCAATAGATGAGGTTGGAGGAGGTGCAGGTGAACCTCTGTCTCACCTGGAAAGAATGTTTGGGTCCTTTGATGGAGTTGAGGGGGGAGGTAAAGGGACAGGTGTTGCATCTCGTGCGGTTGCAAGGGAAAGTGCCCGGGGTTAGGGTGGTTTGGGTAGGAAGGGACGAGTGGACCAGGGAGTTGCGGAGGGAACGGTCTCTGCGGAATGCAGAGAGGGGAGGGGATGGGAAGATATGGCCAGTGGTGGGGTCCTGTTGTAGGTGACGGAAATGTTGGTGGATGATATGTTGGATCCGCTGGCTGGTGGGGTGGAAGGTGAGAACGAGGGGGATCCTGTCCTTGTTGCGAGTGGGGGGATGGGGAGCAAGAGCGGAGCTGCGGGATGTAGAAGAGACCCTAGTGAGAGCCTCATCTATAATGGAGGAGGGGAAGCCCCGTTTTCTGAAAAACGAGGACATCTCGGAAGCCCTAGTCTGAAACACCTCATCCCGGGCACAGATGCGGCGTAGACGGAGGAATTGGGAGTAGGGGATAGACTTTTTGCAGGGGACCGGGTGGGAAGAAGTGTAGTCCAGATAGCTGTGCGAGTCGGTGGGCTTGTCCAGATAGCTGTGCGAGTCGGTGGGCTTGTCCAGATAGCTGTGCGAGTCGGTGGGCTGTCGGTGGGCTGTCGGTGGGCTGTCGGTGGGCGGTATAGGCCGGACGGTCTCCACCTTAACCAGAGGGGGACCAATATCCTGGCGGTGAGGTTTGCTAGCACTGTTGGGGAGGGTTTAAACTAATTTGGCAGAGGGTTGGGATACAGCATGGAGCTAGTATAGGGGGTGAGGAGAAGGTAAATATAGAGGAAAAAACTGGTCAGTTTGGGAGGCAGAACAAGAATGCCCGAGCACAATGGGGTAGGGCAAGTCTGAACGGCATTTATTTTAATGCAAGGAGTATTGGAAGCAAGGGGGGTGAATTGAAGGTGTTACTGAACACATGGGAGTACGACATTGTTGCCATTACGGAAATATGGTTGTAGGAAGGGCAGGACTGGCAGCTCAATATTCCAGGATATAGAATCTTCAGGGGAGACAGAGAGCAGGGAAAAGGGGGAGGGGGTGTTGCAGTATTAATCAAAGAATCTATTTCTGGTATAAGAAGGGATGACATATTAGCGGGTTCCTCAAATGGGCTACTTGGGTGGAATTGAGAAATAGAAAAGGGGCATGCACCTTACTGGGTGTATACTACAGACCCCCAAACAGTCAGAGGGAAATAGAAGAACATATTTGTAGGCAAATCTCGGGGGGGTGAAAATAACAGGGTAGGGGATTTCAACTTCCCGAATATTGATTGGGATAGCCAAAGTGTCAAGGGCCCAGAGGGTGCAGAGTTCCTAAGGGTCATCCAGGAAGGCTTTTTGAGCCAATATGTTGAAAGTCCAACAAGGGAGGGGGCGGTATTGGACTTAATCTTGGGAAATGAGGCCGCACAGGTGGCTGAAGTGTCAGTAGCAGAGCACTTTGGTGACAGTGATCACAATTCAGTGATATTTAAGGTGGTAATGGAAAAGGATAAAGAGGGACCAGAGGGAAAATTTCTAAATTGGGGCAAGGCCGATTTTAATCTGATAAGGCAGAAGTTGGCCCTTGTGGACTGGGATCAGCGTCTCGTGGGGAGGACCGCATCAGAACAGTGGGAGTTATTCAAAGGAATAATTGAAAAAGTACAGAGGAAGCATGTTCCCCTAAAGTTTAAGGGTGGGACAAACAAGTCCAAAGAACCTTGGATGTCGAACGATATAGTAGGATTGATTCGAAAAAAAGGGGGGGCTTTTGGAAGGCATAAAGAACTTAAGGCACAGGCATCATTCGAGGAATATAGAAGGTGTAGGGCGGTTCTTAAAAAAGAAATTAGGAGAGCAAAAAGGGGCCATGAGTTAGCACTAGCGGGCAAAATAAAAGAAAATCCCAAAGTGTTCTATAAGTATATCCAGGGTAAGAGGATAACGAGGGAAAGATTGGGACCCATCAGGGACCATAGTGAAAAGCTGTGTGTGGAGCCAGAGAATGTAGGAGATGTTTTAAATGATTTTTTTGCATCTGTTTTTACGAGGGAGGAGGGCGATGCGGACTTAGATATGGAGCAGGTGGGTTGTGATGTTCTTGAGCATATTGCTATTGACTGGGAGGCGGTGCTAGAGGCTCTGGTAGGCTTAAAAGTGGATAAGTCTCCGGGCCCTGACGAGATGTATCCCAGGATGCTGAGAGAGGCAAGGGAGGAGATTGCGGGGGCTCGGGCACAAATTTTCAGAGCCTCTCTTGCAACAGGGGATGTACCGGAGGACTGGAGGATAGCTAATGTGGTGCCATTATTTAAAAAGGGCAGTAGGGATAAACCTGGGAACTACAGACCGGTGAGTCTGACATCGGTGGTGGGGAAGCTGCTAGAAAAGATTCTGAGGGACAGAATCAGTCTTCACTTGGAGGATCGAGGGTTAATTAAGGATAGTCAACATGGCTTTGTTATTGGAAGGTCGTGTCTGACTAACTTGATTGAATTTTTTGAAGGGGTGACCAAGGAGGTAGATGGGGGTAGTGTAGTGGATGTGGTATACATGGATTTCAGTAAGGCTTTTGACAAGGTCCCACACAGGAGACTAGTCAAGAAGGTTAGAGCCCATGGGACCCAGGGCACCTTGGCAAAATGGATAAAAAACTGGCTGAGTGAAAGAAGGCAGAGGGTGATGGTAGAAGGTTGCTTCTGTGACTGGAGGCCGGTGTCCAGTGGGGTGCCGCAGGCATCGGTGTTGGGTCCCTTACAGTTTGTAATCTACATTAATGATCTGGATGTCAACGTACAGGGCATGATCAGCAAGTTTGCAGATGACACAAAGTTAGGGGGGGTGGTGAATAGCGAGGAAGGGATCTGCAAGCTGCAGGAAGATATAGATGAGATGGTCAGATGGGCGGACAGTGGCAGATGGAATTTAATCGTGAAAAGTGCGAGGTGATGCACTTTGGCAGAAATAATTTGGAGAGGGAGTACACCGTGAATGGAACGACCCTAGGGAAGACAGGGGTACAGAGGGACCTTGGAGTACAGGTACACAAGTCCTTGAAGGCAGCAGGACAGGTGGACAGGGTGGTCAAAAAGGCATTTGGGTTACTGGCCTTCATTAGCCGGGGCATCGAATATAAAAGTAGGGGGGTAATCATGGAATTGTACAGAACACTGGTGAGGCCGCAGCTGAAGTATTGTGTACAGTTCTGTTCACCACATTATAGAAAGGATGTGATAGCTTTGGAGAGGGTGAGAGGAGATTCACCAGGATGCTGCCAGGGATGAAGGGCCTCGGCTATGAGGAGAGACTGAGCAGACTGGGGTTGTTTTCCCTGGAGCAGAGAAGGCTGAGAGGGGACAAGATCGAGGTGTACAAGATCATGAGGGGCATAGATAAGGTAGGTGGCGGGGAACTTCTTCCACTGGTGGAAGGTTCAACAACGAGGGGACATAGATACAGGGTAAGTGGAGGGAGGTTTCGGAGGGATGTGAGAAATAACTTTTTCACCCAGAGGGTGGTTGGAGTCTGGAACTCACTGCCTGGGGTGGTGGTGGAGGTGGGAACACTCACAACGTTTAAGAGGCATTTGGATGGGCACTTGAAATGCTACAACATTCAGGGCTACGGTCCAAATGCGGGAAAATGGGATTAAAATTAGACTGTGTTTGGTAACGGGCGGCGCGGACACGATGGGCCGAAGGGCCTCTTTCTGTGCTGTGGGACTCTATGACTCTATAACATGGCCGAGGAATTGTAATGTGTATGCAGACAACTGAACGGATCACCGCAAGAGGCCAAAATGATCGTAGTGCGAGAACTAAAAGACTTGGATCAATACAGATGACTACACGTCCTGACGACAGAGGACAGAATGGAAGACATTGTTTCGTGTCAAGTGGATTAACACTAAAGGAATTTTACCAATGAATGGATGAAAGGACTGGACAATGATTATCTATTTCCGTTTGGACACACTGAGGATGAGGAGTTTATAAACAATAATTCAAATGATGTGGAAAGTTTGCACAACTTATATAAACGTGAACAATTAAGCTTTAAGACTTTTGACTATACAGAGCATAAATTGTGTGACATTGAGAATGACATTGACCCAGAGAACCATTTCTACTAGATAGTGTTCTTAAGGATAGCGGAGTCAGGGTGTATGGGGAGAAGGCAGGAACGGGGTACTGATTGAGAATGATCAGCCATGATCACATTGAATGGTGGTGCTGGCTTGAAGGGCCGAATGGCCTACTCCTGCACCTATTGTCTATTGTCACTCCGAGATCCCACTGCTCTTCAACACCACCTGCCTATCTGTGATACTACATTCAGGGTACTATGTGGGGGGTGGTAGTAGGGGAGGGAGAGGGAAGTGGAAATAAATTTCTTGTTTGTTTCTGACTTGGAAACTTGGCTTCCGGTGGCAACAGAAAATATTGAGTCAAACGGAAAAAGGAGCTGACAGAGATCGAGCAAATGTAGGCGGGTCGAGAACAACAAGTAGCAGGTGCCTGAGAGGAGGCGGCAGTTCTTGCGGATGTGGTCTAAACAATATTTGTCTGTTCCACTACAACACTGCCTGTCTAAAGTAGGTCACACCACCTACACCCGGCTTGTGGTCTAACTAGTTCTCGACATTTGAGCTTCAGTGTGTCGTAGGGGGAAGGGACCTCGCTTGGTGCTCTGCTTAGTAGACACCTGTTTCTCTCTTTGTCTCTCTCCCTCCCCTATCCGTTTCTCTCTCTCTCTCTCTCTCTCTCTCTCTCTCTCTCTCTCTCTCTCTCTCTCTCTCTCTCTCTCTCTCTCTCTCTCTCTCTCTCTCTCTCTCTCTCTCTCTCTCTCTCTCTCTCTCTCTCTCTCTCTCTCTCTCTCTCTCTCTCTCTCTCTCTCTCTCTCTCTCTCTCTCTCTCTCTCTCTCTCTCTCTCTCTCTCTCTCTCTCTCGCTCAGCTGTCTCTCCTATCTCCTTTCTATCTTTCTCTCTCTCCACTCTCCATTCTCTCCTCTCCTCTCTTCCATCTCTCCTATCTCTCTCCCCGATCTTGCTCCCCTATCGCTTTCTCTTGCTCTCTCTGTTACCTCTTGCATAAGACAATGGGGAGAGGAGAGAGATAGGGAGTCTTTCTCCCCCCCCTCTCTATCATTTTCTCTCTGTCCTCTCACTCCCATGCTACCATCTCCCTCTCTCTCTTCTCCTCTACCTCTCTTGCTCTCTCCTCTCTCCCTCTCCCACCCCTTTATCTTTTTCTCTCTCGTTATGTTTATTTCTGCAGTCTCCTCTCTCTCTCTCTCTCTCTCTCTCTCTCTCTCTCTCTTCTCTCTCTCTCTCTCTCTCTCTCTCTCTCTCTCTCTCTCTCTCTCTCTCTCTCTCTCTCTCTCTCTCTCTCTCTCTTCTCTCTCTCTCTCTCTCTCTCTCTCTCTCTCTCTCTCTCTCTCTCTCTCTCTCTCTCCTCTCCCCCTCCCCATATCTCCATCTTTCTCCCGTTTCTATCCTACCTCTATGTCTCTCCCTTTCCCTCTCATTCAGTTGAGCAATGGGGCGAGATGGGAGAGGCGGATAGAGAAAAAAGAGATCAAGATAGAGAGAGATAGATGGAGAGGGAAGAGGGAAGACACAGAGAGAAGCGGGAGAGGGAAGTATGGGATTGGCGAGAGAGTGGGATTGAGAGAGCGACAGGAGACAGAGATGAAGAGAGACAGGAGTGGAAGATAGGAAGTGAGTGGAGGAGAGAGGATTGGAGAGAGAATGGGGAGTGGAGAGAGAGAGAGGGGGAAAGCGAGAAATGTAGAGAGAAGAGAGAGGGAGGAGCAGGGGGTGTAGAGGAAGAGAGAAAGGAGGGGGAAAGATAGGAGGGTCAGAGATAGGAGAGAGAGAGAGATGGGGAGTCAGGATTGGAGGGAGAGGGGAGTGGAGAGAGAGACGGTGGAGAAAGATAGAAACACGAGAGCAGAGAGATAGGAAAGAGAGAGGGGAGAGAGGTAGTTGTGGAAAGAGCGAGAGGGAGCGAAAGAGTCATAGAATCATACAGAAAAGAAACAGGCCATTTGTCCCAAATTGCCCACACCAACCAACACGAGCTTCACCTCCCCCTGTTTGAACCATATCCCTCTTAATCTTTCCTATCCATGTACGTGTCCAAATGTCTCTTAAAAATCATGATTATACCAGCCTCTACTACCTTCTCCATATACCTCCAGCTTGTTCCATATACCCACCACCATTCTTCAGTACATAGTTCCCTGAAAGTTGTGTCACAGGTAGATAGGGGGTATTGTCAGGCAGAGGGATCTAGGAGTGCAGGAACTTAGTTCCCTGAAAGTGGCATCAAAGGTAGACAGGGATTGTTGTGGAGCAACGGGATCTTGCGGTGCAGGAAAATAGTTCCCTGAAAATGCCGTCACAGGAAGATAGGGTGGTCAAGAAGGCTTTTAGCACATTGGCGTTCATCAGTCAGGGTACTAAGTTTCGAAATTAGTACATCATATTACAGTTGTTCAAGACCACAAGAGGCCACACTTGGAATATTGGGTTCATTTTTTGTCGCCCTGCTACAGAAAAGATGTTGTTTAGTTGAAAAGGGAGCAGAAAAGATTTACGAGGTTGTTGCCAGGACACGATGGCTGGAGCTAAAGGGAGAAATTGGGAAGGCTGGATGCATTTAGATGGATATGCAGCGAATGAAGGGATGTGGACCATGTACAGGCAGAGGATATTAGTGTAATTTGCCATCAAATAGTGGCGTAGATAGGGTAGACAGTCAGAATCTTTCTCGCCCCCAGGGTGGAAATGTCAAAGACGTGAGGGCACAGAAACATAGAAACATAGAAAATAGGTGCAGGAGTAGGCCATTCGACCGTTCGAGCCTTTACCGCCATTCAATATGATCATGGCTGATCATCCAGCTCAGTAGCCTGTACCTGCCTTCTCTCCATACCCCCTGATCCCTTTAGCAAAAAGGGCCACATCTAACTCCCTGTTAAATATAGCAATGAAGTGGCCTCAACTACCTTCTGTGGCAGAGAATTCCACAGACTCACCACTCTCTGTGTGAAGAAATGTTTTCTAATCTCGGTCCTAAAAGACTTCCCCCTTATCCTTAAGCTGTGACCCCTGGTTCTGGACTCCCCCAACATCGGGAACAATCTTCCCGCATCTAGCCTCTCCAACCCCTTAAGAATTTTATATGTTTCTATAAGAGCGGCACGGTAGCGCAGCGGTAGAGTTGCTGCTTTACAGCGAATGCAGCGCCGGACACTCAGGTTCGCTCCTGCCTACGGGTGCTGTACTGTAAGGAGTTTGTACGTTCTCCCCGTGACCTGCGTGGGTTTTCTCCGAGAACTTCGGTTTCCTCCCACACTGCAAAGACGTACAGGTATGTAGGTTAATTGGCTGGTTAAATGTAAAAATTGTCCCTAGTGGGTGTAGGATAGTGTTAGTGTACGGGGATCGCACGGGGATCGCTGGGCGGCACGGACTTTGTGGGCCGAAAAGGCCTGTTTCCGGCTGTATATATATGATATGATATGAAGATCCCCCCTCAGTCTTCTAAATTCCAGCGAGTACAAGCCCAGTCTATCCAGTCTTTCCTCATATGAAAGTCCCGCCATCCCAGGGATCAACCTGGTGAACCTTCTCTGTACTCCCTCTAAGGCAAGAACGTCTTTCCTCAGGTTAGGAGACCAAAACTGCACACAATACTCCAGGTGCGGTCTCACCGAGGCCCTGTACAACTGCAGCCGAACCTCCCTGCTCCTAAACTCAAATCCTCTTGCTATGAATGCCAACATACCATTCGCTTTCTTCACTGCCTGCTGCACCTGCATGCTTGCTTTCAATGACTGGTGCACCATGACACCCAGGTCACGTTGCATCTCCCCTTCTCCCAATCGGTCACCATTCAGGTAATACTCTGCTTTCCTGTTCTTGCCGCCAAAGTGGATAACCTCACATTTATCCACATTATATTGCATCTGCCATGCATTTGCCCACTCGCCTAATCTATCCAAGTCACTCTTCAGTCTCCTAGCATCCTCCTCGCAGCTAACACTGCCACCAAGCTTCGTGTCATCCGCAAACTTCGAGATGTTGCATTCAATTCCCTCATCCAAATCATTGCTTTCAAAGTTGAATTCTTCAAAATGGCGACACTTCGAAGAATTAACAGCAAATTATGGAACAGAGAAACATAGGAACAGAAAATAGGTGCAGGAATAGGCCATTCGACCCTTTGAGCTAGCACGCCATTCAATATTATCATGCCCGATCATCCAATATCTGTACCCCGTTCTGGCTTTCCCCAAATCCCTTGATTCCCTTAACTCTAAGAGCTAAATCTAACATCCCACACAACACACGAATGGACCCTTCATGTCTGTGTCGAACACGAGGCCAAGTTAGACTAATCTCCTCTGCCTGCACATGATCCATGTCCCCTCCATTCCGGTATATACATCTCAAAGACAAACGCCGCTATCATATATACCTTCACCACCATGCCTCTCCTAATATTAGAAACTTCTATCAGGTCTCCCCTCAACACGTGACAATAATAAACCTAACCCTAAACCTTTTGGTTAGAGATACAGCGTGGACACAGGCCCTTCGATCCACCAAGTCTGCACCGACCAGCGATCCTCACCCTCCAACGTAATCCCACACACCAGGAACAATTTTACATTTATTCCCAGCCAATTAACCTACAAACCTACAAACCTGTACATGTTGTAGTGTGGGAGGAAAGCAAAGACTGCGGGAAACCGACACGGTCACCGGGGATACGTACAAACTCCGTACAGTCATCACACGTAGACAGGATCGAACCTGAGTGTCTGGTGCTGTCAGGCAGCAACTCTGATGCTGCGGTCCCTCATAACTAATACACCCTAATCCAGGCAGCATTCTGGAAATCTCCTCTGCACCCTCTCCAAAGCCTCCATATCCTTCCTGTCATGGGGCAATCAGAACTACAGGCAATACTTCAAATGTGGACTAACTAATGTCCTAGAAAGCTGCATCGTGACTACCTGCTCTTACACTCAATACCCTGAATGATGAAGGCAAGCATACCGTACGCCATCTTTACCATTTTATCTATCATTCTGTCTTTGGACTGGCGCAATGGCTGCCGTACATCGCCAGGTACCCGGGTTTGATCCTGACTGTGGGCGTTGTCTGTACAGAGACTGTACATTCTGTCTGTGACTGTGTGGGTTTTCTCCGGGTCCGGTTTCCTCCCACACTGCAAATCTCAGGAGATTTGATTGCTTTCCGGAAAGTATCTCCGGTCGCTCTGTGGCCAAACATCGTGGAGCTGGAGACCTTGCCTGCGACTGACTTTGAGCCCCTGTGGGACCGTGGACTTAACATCTGAGATTGCGATTCCTTGCCTGGCACAGACTCGGTGGGCCGAAGGGCCGGTTTCCACGCTCTATCTCTAATAGTCTAAATAAAAGTGTACCAAATCTCTCTCTTTTTCCTTTTCTCTTTCTCTCTTGCTCTCACCCTCCTCCCTCACACCGACTCCCTCCCCTATCCTCTCTCTCCCCATCTCTTTTTCTGCCCCTCTCTCCCCATTTCCCCACCCTCCCTACTCCCCTCTTCATTTCGTCTCACTCCCTTTCTCTCCCCCTTTCTCTCCCCCTCCCTCCCCTCCTCCCTCCCTCTCTCCCACCGTCCCTCTCCCTCTCTCTCTCCTATTCTCTCTCCCTCTCTCCTTCTATCTCAGAGACAGTTGGTAGTTTAGAGTTTACTTCGTGTTATGCAGTGCTCAAAAGCCTGATGGTTGCTGGGATGAATCTGTTCCTGAACCTGGAGTTCACGGTTTTCAGGTACATTCTTCCGGCCATTGAAACAAGGAACTGCACATGACGTTCGTGACGAAAACAAATGCGATGCCTGCATTCACTTCAATAGGACTAGAATATAATAACAACTATGTAATTGAGGTTCAATTGAACATTGGTCAGACCACATTTGGAGTATTGTGAGCAGTTTTGGGCCCCAAATATGAGGAAGGATGTGTTGGCTTTGGAGGGGGTCCAGAGGTGGTTTACGTCAATGATTTTGGGGATGATTGGGTTGATGTCTGACGAGTATAGGAGCAAAGAGGTCCTTCTGCTGTTGTACAGGGCCCTAGTGAGACCGCACCTGGAGTACTGTGTGCAGTTTTGGTCTCCACATTTGAGGAAGGATATTCTTGCTATTGAGGGCGTGCAGCGTAGGTTCAGTAGGTTAATGGCGGGACTGTCGTATGTTGAAAGACTGGAGCAACTAGGTTTGTATAAGCTGGAATTTAGAAGGATGAGAGGGGATCTTATTGAAACATATAAGTTTATTAAGGGATTGGACACGTTAGAGGCAGGAAACATGTTTCCAATGTTGGGGGAGTCCAGAACCAGGGGCCACAGTTTAAGAATAAGGGGTAGGCCATTTAGAACGGAGATAAGGAAAAACTTTTTCAGTCAGAGAGTTGTAAATCTGTGGAATTCTCTGCCTCAGAAGGCAGTGGAGGCCAAATCTCTGGATGCTTTCAAGAGAGAGTTAGACAGGGGGTATGGGGTGAAGGGGTGCTGATTGTGAATGATCAGCCATGATCACATTGAATGGCGGTGCTGGCTCGAAGGGCCAAAAGGCCGACTACTGCACCTATTGTCTATTGTCTATTGTCTATTGAGTGACACACTGGGCCTGTACTCGCTGGAGTTTAAAAGGGTGAGGGGGGACCTTATTGAAACTTACCGAATAGTCAAATGCCTGGAAAGAGAGGATGTGGAGGATGTTTCCTGGAGTGGGAGAGTCTAGGACCAGGTGGCACAGCCACAGAATAAAAGGACGTACCTTTAGAAAGGAGAAGCGGAGGAATTTCTTTAGCCAGACGGTGGTGAATCTGTGAAATTCATTGCCACAGACGGTGATGGTCAAGTCATATGATATTGTTACAACGGCGATTAGCAGGTTCTTCATTAGTAAGGGCTTGAAAGGTTATGGGGAGAAGGCATGAGAATGGGGATGAGCGGGAAGCCATGATTAAATGGCGGTGTAGACTTGATGGGCCATATGGCCTACTTCTGCTCCTGTGCTTTATGATTAAACAGAGAACAACAGTCCAGCAAAGGAACATGCCATTCGTGCCGAACATGATGCCAATTTGAACTGATCGCTTCTGCCTGCATGTGATCCACTTCCCTCCATTCCATACATTTCCACGTGCCTTTCTAAAAGCCTCTTAAATGCCATTCTCGTATCTACCTCCACCACCACCCCCGGCAGCACATTCGAGGCACCCACAACCTTCTGTGTGGAAAAAACTTTGCCCCTCTCACCTCCAAGCTGTGCCCTCCTGACTTTTCTTCCGGGAGGGGGGTGGGTGAAAGGGGGGGATTTTGACTGTCCTCTCTAACTACGCCTCTTGTAATTTTATATACTTCCGTCAGGTCTCTTCTCAACCTCCTCCATTCCAGAGCAAACAATCCAAGTCCATCCAACCGTTCCCTGTAGCTGAAACCCATTAATCCAGGCATCATTCTGGTAAACATTCTCTGCACCCTGTCCAACCATTCCCTGTAGCTAAAGTCCTCTGATCTTGGCAGCATTCTGGTAAATCACCTCTGCACCCTCTCCAATATCTCCCTGTAGCTCGAGCCCTCTAATCCAGGCAGCATTCTGGTAAACCTCCTCTGCAACCTCTCCAAACTCCATGCAGCTAACAGCCTCAAATCAGGGCAGCATTATCGTAAATCTCCTCCGGACTGTCGTCAAAGCCTCCACACCCATTCTCCAATAGGGGTGACCAGAATGGCACACAATACTCCAAATGAGGCCTGAACAAAGAGCTATAAAGCTGCGTCGTGACTTCCTGACCCAGACACTCATTGCCCAACTGATGAAGTCAAGCATAGAAACATAGAAACAGAAAATAGGTGCAGGAGGATGCTTTCTTTATCGTGCTATCCATATGTGCTGCCACCTTCAGCGAGTTATGAATTCGGACTCCAAGATCCCTCAGTACATCAATGCTTTTAAGTGCCTTGCCATTAACTGTAGACGTTCTCTTTATGTTCGATCTCCCAAAGTGCAACACCTCACACACGTGCTCAGATTAAACTCAGTTTGCCATTTTCCGACCATTTCTGTTGTGACCTATATCCTGCTGTGTCTTCAGATAGCTTTCCTCGCTCTCTACAACTCTTCCAATACTACCTGGCAGCGAGTTCCAGGCCCCCACCACCGTCTGTGCATAAAAAACGTGCCCCTCACATCTCCTCTAAACTTTGCCCCTCTCACCTTAAAGCTATGCTCTCTAATCTTTTACATTTCCACCCTGGTGGAGAGGTTGGTGGGGGTGGGGGGGGGGAGTTTCTGACTGTATATCAACCCTCTCGTTATCCTATATATTTTTATCGGAACTCCCCTCAACCTCCGAGGTTCCAGAGAAAATAATCCAAGTCCGTGCAACCTCTCCTTCTAGTTATTACCCTCTAATCCTTTCCCTGGGCATTTATCTGTCCAAATAGTTTGGGAAGAAAGGGATCCAAACTGCAGTTTCCTCCTATCTCTTATTTCCCCCCTATTTCTGTTACAAGGAGGGGAGGGGTTGGGGGTGAGAGGGAGAGAGGCAGAGATAGAGTAATACTCCCACCCAGTGGCGGAAAACCCCACTGCGATTCCTACAGTCCTCCCAGTCTCTGTGACATCCTACACTCCGACCCTCTCCCGATATCTGTAACACCCTCTCCTCTGGCCCCTACACCCCTCTCCCTGTCTGTAATCCCCTCCTTCTCCAGACCCTACACCCCTTCTCCTCGTCTCTATACCGCCCTCCTCTCTGGCCCCTACACCATTCTCCCTATCTCTGTGACCCGCTCCCCTCCCCTCCGGTCCCTACACCACCTCTCGCCGTCACCGTGACCACCTTCAAATTTGAAATAGAATAACAGATGTCCGGGAGTGGATTACAGGCTGGGATCTAATCCTCCAGGGGGTTGGGAGGGTTTATATGTAGAATAACACATCCCCGGGAGTGTGCTACAGGCCAGGATCTAATCAAGGTTTTTTTTTGGTGGGGCTGTTATATATATATAATAATACATCCCCAGGAGTGTGTTGCAAAATTCATCAACACATATCAACCCTATATCAAGAATCTTCTAACCCACCACTCTATCTCCAGGTCCCTCAGGTCGGCCGACTTGCGGCTACTGACTGTCCCGCGGTCTAGGCTTAAGCTCAGGGGTGACAGTAGACAGTAGATAATGGACTTAATGGACTTTCCCCAAGAACGTACTTACGAATGTTTGATAAATGATCTAGCATGATATCGTGACGGCACAGTGACGCAGCGGTGGAGTTGCTGCCTTACAGCGAATGCAGCGCCGGAGACCCCGGTTCGATCCTGACGATGGGCGCCGTCTGTGCGGAGTTTGTACGTTCTCCCCGTGACCTGTGTGGGTTTTCTCCGAGATCTTCGATTTCCTCCCACACTCCAAAGACGTACAGGTATGCAGCTTAATTGGCTGGGCAAATGTAAAAATTGTCCCTAGTGTTCGTGTGCGGGGATCGCTGGGCGGCGCGGACCCGGTGGACCGAAGGGCCTGTTTCTGCGCTATATGTCCAAATCTAAAAAAAAAATCCCAGCTTTTATAGAGTACCAGACAAAGTGGACCCGTTGGACCCACAACTCATTGGGTTGCCATTGTGACGTGGGAAACTGGCGCTTTTTTCTTTAAAATAAATGGCTTTTAAAAAAACCCATCCAAATGAAAATCGCGATGTTTCATTAAAATGGTGTTTTTCTGCATTGGTCTAAAGCCCTCCCCTCCCCTCCCCTACCTCACTCCATCCCCTCAACCCCCCTTCTTCCCCACCCACTTACCCTTTCCCTCCCACCCCACAGTCACCCACTACCCCCCTCCATTCTTAGGGGCTCTCCGGCGGCGCCGCCATTCCCGCCCGTCGGGTTTCCATTGTGATGTGGAACATGGAGGTATTACTGCGCACGAGCGGCTGACGGGCACAGCAATTGGAAAAGGGATTTATTAAAGTTTAAAATGTGAATAAAATGTGAATAATAAAATATAACAATTTGAACGTTAATAGGATGTCTTGATGCAGAAATTTTTAACATCAGCATCATTTCACAACAGGAAGCAGTTGTCGAACATTGCCACAACAAATGGTAAGAATGCCGCCAAAAGGCTCATCGTTCTTTTTGCATAGATCTCGAAGCTCGGGCACTCATCCCAAACAATCAGTCTCACACTCCTGATCAAATGAACCATGTTGGAATTCTTCTCAATGTTGCACATTGTATTATCGGTCACTTCGATGTGTATCTTGAATCGAGAATGTGCAGTTCTTCCACCAGATATCAATGTAGCTGCTATACCAGAGGATGCTACAGCAAAACCAACATCAACTTGACCTCGAACTTTGGAGAGGATCAAATTTGTGAGAATTGTTTTGCCCATTCCTGCTGGTTTATCAGTGAAAAACATTGAGGAACATTCCTTTCCAAGCAGCTGCACACATGGTCATTCACTGCTCTTTGCTCAGCATTCAGCAGAGGCTCCTTCTCTTCAACAAATCACTGTTGTTCAGGTCTTTGTACTGCAATTCTGGATTGTCACCATCAAGGTTCATCCTTCCATGTCTTGGTCGTGGCACATGAAAGTATCCCAGTGTCTTGCTGTAATTCACAAGCTTGTCTTGAATATACAACAGCACCTGATCATGATGCCTCTCATCGATTATGATATTTTGATCATGAATTGTTCTACGTTCTCTTTGAAGGTAATGTTCAGACTTTGAATTCTTGAAGCGATCCCATAATTGTCGAGATGTGTTGATCTCAACAAACGTCAGTAAAACAAACAAATCTCTCATTGCTTCGGGGAGTCTTGTCCGCTCAGCATCTTCCATTGTCTGTTGCCAATGGGCGTCAGTTTGCAACAAACCTCTTTCTATGCAGACATCTTTGAAGGAAGGAAGAATATGTCCGTCATGCATCCTCGATGAATCGAAGGATACTGGCCCTTTTACGTGATGGAGAAGCAGTCTCAAGTAGTAGAGGTCACATCTTGTAGAAACGATGTACACTTGTCCCAGAACGTTGGTTTCACAAATACCTGGAAGATCTTCCACTATCTTCCCAACGTTCCTTCTTTGCCATTTCTTATTGTTCCATGTGTAAAATCGGAGTACATCAGCGTAGTACAGTGTTCTTGCAAATTGATCTCGAGAACACAATTCCATGAATGCAGTTAAAGTTGTTCTCGTGATATCCTCATTTCTCACCAGCCGACCAGCATCGACTCTGATGACGACTTGTTGTTCTTGTGGTAAATGTACCTGGAGTCGAATGACAGCGGGGCATCTCTCATGAGTTGGATATCCAAGGATTGATCCGACTGCTTCCGACAGACCAATGTATCTGCCAGTAACGTACTGTGCAATTTCGTCATCCCTGTTAACTCCAAAAACTGCTTGCTCACTCCCCTCCAAGGCGTACTTGAACACGTATTTGACCGACTTTACAGAGGAGCATATTTCCACGTTGATGTGACATTTGAACAACTTCAAGAGTTGAGCATTACAGGGCACCACCCATTCAGAGGTAATAGGTTGACCCCGGTGTCCTTCTTGATGTCCCTGAAATCCTCCCATATCGCCGCCGCGGCGGTGATGCTCCACCCACTTGGGCCACGGAACGAAACGGGCGTCTGGCGGGAAGTGGGATGACGACCAACTGCGCACACACCGTCACCCGGTGGTCATCTTACGTAAGTGTAAGCGCTGGTCTGGCGGAGGACCAGCCCCCAACTGCGCATGCGCTGGTTTTGAAAGCCTTTAAAATGTGAATGACTAGTGAAATATAACACCAATTTCAATAAAACTACCAATTTTTACCATTAAAGTGACGACAGTGAGTAAGGTGGGCCTAAGATTGTCGTGCTATCGTGTACCGTTTTGGCTGAAGTTCAGTCACAAACAAGATAACAAACGAGAGTTTTAGTATATATATGTCATGTAGTAAGGTAGAAAGTTAGTATCCCACTGGTCTTCCTCGCCACTCTATCAACTTATGCTGCCACTTTCAGAGCTCCACAAGCCCCAACATCGCTCTGCTATCGACCCACCCTGGGGATATATCCTTTGCTCGGTACGCACGAACTATGAACCTTCCAAAATGCATTGCATCAGACGTCATGTGTCAATTCCAAAGAATGAGGGGGGGATCTCACAGAAACATATAAAATGATTAAGGAATAGAAACATAGAAACATAGAAACAAAGAAAATAGGTGCATGAGGAGCCAGCACCGCCATTCATTTTTTTCATTGCTGATCATCCACAATCAGTAACCTGTGCCTGCATTCTTCCTTGATTACGCTAGCCCCTGGAGCGGTATCTAACTGTCTTTTAAATTCATCCAGTAAATTGGCCTCAACTGCCTTCTGTGGCAGAGAATTCCACAAATTCACAACTCTCTGGGTGAATTTTTTTTTTTCTTCTCAACTCAGCTTTAAATGGCCTCCCCTTTATTCGTAGACTGTGGGCTCTGGTTCTGGGCTCCCCCAACATTTGGTACATATTTCCTGCATCTATCTTGTACAGTTCTATAGACAATAGACAATAGGTGCAGGAGGAGGCCATTCGGCCCTTCGAGCCAGCACCGCCATTCAATGTGATCATGGCTGATCATTCTTAATCAGTACCCCGTTCCTGCCTTCTCCCCATACCCCCTGACTCCGCTATCCTTAAGAGCTCTATCCAGCTCTCTCTTGAATGCATTCAGAGATTGGCGTCCACAGCCTTCTGAGGCAGAGAATTCCACAGATTCACAACTCTCTGACTGAAAATGTTTTTCCTCATCTCAGTTCTAAATGGCCTACCCCTTATTCTTAAACTGTGGCCCCTTGTTCTGGACTCCCCCAACATTGGGAACATGTTTCCTGCCTCTAACGTGTCCAACCCCTTAATAATCTTATATGTTTCGATAAGATCTCCTCTCATCCTTCTAAATTCTAGTGTATACAAGCCTAGTCGCTCCAGTCTTTCAACATATGAAAGTCCCGCCATTCCGGGAATTAACCTAGTAAACCTACGCTGCACGACCTCAATAGCAAGAATATCCTTCCTCAAATTTGGAAACCAAAACTGCACACAGTATTCCAGGTGCGGTCTCACTAGGGCCCTGTTATAATTTTATACGTTTCCATAAGATCCCTTCTCATCCTTCTAAATTCCAATGAATACAACCCCAGTCTTTCCAATCTTTCCTCATATGACAGTCCCGCTATTCTACGCTGCATTGCCTTAATAGAAAGGATATCCTTTCTCAAATTAGGAGACCAAAATTGCACACAATACTCCAGATGTGGTCTCGCCAGGGCCCTGTTCATCTGCAGAAGGACCTATTTACTTCTCTACTCAAATTCTCTCGTTATGAAGGCCAACATGCCATGAGCTTTCTGCTCTGCATGCTGTGCCTGCATGTTTATCTTCAGTGACTGGTGTACAAGGACACCCAGGTCTCGTTGCACTTCCCCTTTTCCTAATCTGACACAATTGAGATAATAATAATATGCCTCCTTGTCGCTAAAGTGGATATCCTCACATTTATCTACATAATACTGCACCTCCCATGCATTTGCCCACTCACTCAACCTGTCCATGTCACCCTGCAACCTCCTGGTATCTGGCAGTTCACACTGCCACCCAGCTTTGCTGCATCAGCAAATTTGCACGTCTTACCTTTAATCCCATCATCTAAATCATTAATATATATTGTAAATAGTTGCGTTCCAGCACCGAGCCTTGCGGCACTCCACTTGCCACAGCCTGCCATTCTGACAGGGACCTGTTTATTCCTACTCTTTGTTTCTTGTCTGCCAACCAATTATCTATCCGTGTCAGTACCCTATCACCAATACCATGTGCTCTAATTTTGCCCACTATTCTCCTGTGTGGTACCTTAACAAAAGCTTTCTCAAAATCCAGATACACTACATACCGTGCCTCTCCTTCATCCATTATACTTCTCACATCTTAAAAAAATTCAAGAAGGTTAGACAAGCAGGATTTCCCCTTCCTGAATCCATGCTGACTTGGACCAATTATTTTACTGCTATCCAAATGCGCAGTTATTACTTCTTTAATAATTTACTCCAGCATCTTCCCCACCACAAGACCAACTGGTCTATTATTCCCGGTTTTCTCTCTCGCTCCTTTCTTGAAAAGTGGGATAACATTAGCTACCCTGCAATCCACAGGAACCGATTCTGAATCTACATACCGGTAGAGTTGCTGCCTTACACCAGAGACCAGGGTTCGATCCCGACTACCAGTGCTGTCTGTACGGAGTTGTACGCTCTCTCCGTGACCTGCGTGGGGTTTTTCCGAGATCTTCGGTTTCCTCCCACACTCAAAAGACGTACAGGTTAGTAGGTAAAATTGACTTGGTAAATGAACAATTGTCCCAAGTGCGTATAGGACAATGTTAACATGCGGGGGTCGGCGCGGACGCGGTGGGCCGAATGGGCCTGTTTCCGCGCTGTATCTCTAAACTAAACTAAACTAAACTAAACATTTTAAAATGATCATCAACGCGTCCACGATTTCTAGAGCCACCTCCTTGAGTGCCCTGTGATACAGACCATCTGGCCATGTGGATTCCCTAGATCCTCTCTCCTCCAGTACTTCTGGGAGATTGTTTGTGTCTTCCTTAGTGAAGACAGAACCAAAGTACATGTTCAACTCTTCTGCAATTTCCTTGCTCCCCATAATAATTTCACATGTACCTATGACACCACACAGTCTGAGAAAAATAACTAAGATAGATAGCAGCAGAATGTAATCTCCTTGAACCTGGTAAACGCACGAAAGTAGTGGATCAATCGAAATTTAAGGCCATCAAGATCTGAATATATATTGCATAGAAACATAGAAACATAGTTTCTTCTTACCCCAGTTTTAAAATGGCAATAGAATTATTTGGTTATCAAGGCCTGATTAGAAACAGTCAACATGGATTTGTGCCTGGAAGGTCATGTTTGACTAATCTTCTTGAATTTTTTGAAGAGGTTACCAGGGAAATTGATAAGGGCAAGGCTGTGGATGTTGTCTATATGGTCTTCAGTAAGGCATTTGACAAGGTTCCACATGGAAGGTTGATTAAGAAGGTTAAATCGTTGGGTATTAATAGTGAGGTTGCAAGATGGATTCAACAATGGCTGAATGGGAGATACCAGAGGGTAACGGTTGACAATTGTATGTCAGGTTGGAGGCCAGTGTCTAGTGGAGTACCCCAAGGATCTGTGTTGGGTCCACTGTTGTTTGTCATTTACATTAATGATCTGGATGATGGTGTGGCAAATTGGATTAGTAAATATGCAGATGATACTAAGATAGGTGGAGTAGTTGATAGTGAGGTACATTTTCAAAGTCTACAGAGAGACTTGGGCCTTTTGGAAGGGTGGGCTGAAAGATGGCAGATGGAGTTTAATGCTGATAAGTGTGAGGTGCTGCATTTTGGTAGGTCAAATCAAAATAGGACGTACAGGGTAAATGGTAGGGAATTGAGGAATGCAGTGGAACAGAGGGATCTGGGAATAACTGTGCATTGTTCCCTGAAGGTGGAATCTCATGTGGATAGGGTGGTGAAGAAGGCGTTTGGTATGCTTGCCTTTATAAATCAGAGCATTGAGTATAGAAGTTGGGATGTAATGTTAAAATTGTACAGGGCATTGGTGAGGCCGAATCTGGAGTATGGTGTGCAGTTCTGATCGCCAAATTATAGGAAGGATGTCGACAAAATGGAGAGGGTACAGAGGAGATTTACTAGAATGTTGCCTGGGTTTCAGCACTTAGGCTACAGAGAGAGGTTGGACAGGTTGGGTCTTTATTCTTTGGAGCGTAGAAGGTTGAGGGGGGACTTGATAGAGGTTTTTAAAATTTTGAGTGGGACGGACAGAGTTGACGCGGGTAGGCTTTTCCCTTTGAGAGTGGGGAAGATTCCAACAAGGGGACATAGCTTCAGAATTGAGGGACAAAGGTTTAGGGGTAACATGAGGGGGAACTTCTTTAATCAGAGGGTGGTGGCTGTATGGAATGGGCTTCCGGTGGAAGTGTTGGAGGCTGGCTCGATTTTATTATTTAAGAGTAAATTGGATACGTATATGGATAGGAGGGGATTAGAGGGTTATGGTCTGAGTGCAGGTAGATGAGACTAGGTCAGGGAGAATGGTCGGCGTGGACTGGTAGGGCCGGACAGGCCTGTTTTCCATGCTGTTGTTGTTATATGTTATATGTTATATGTTAGTCAATAGACAATAGACAATAGGTGCAGGAGGAGGCCATTCGGCCCTGCGAGCCAGCTCCACCATTCAATGTGATCATGGCTGATCATTCTCAATCAGTACCCCGTTCCTGCCTTCTCCCCATATACCCTGACACCGCTATCCTGAAGAGCTATATCTAGCTCTCTCTTGAATGAATTCAGAGACTTGGCCTCCACTGCCTTATGAGGCAATGAATTCCACAGATTTACAACTCTCTGACTGAATGTTTTTTGCTCATCTCCGTTCTAAAGGACCTGCCCCTTATTCTTAAACTGTGGCCCGTGGTTCTGGACTCCCCCAACATTGAGTACATGTTTCCAGCCTCTAACGTGTTCAACCCCTTAATAATCTTATATGTTTCGATAAGATCCCCTCTCATCCTTCTAAATTCCAGTGTATACAAGCCTAGCCGCTCCAGTCTTTCAACATACGACAGTCCCGCCATTCCGGGAATTAACCTAGTAAACCTACGCTGCATGCCCTCAATAGCAAGAATATCCTTCCTCAAATATGGAGACCAAAACTTCACATAGGTTATACAACTGCAGAAGGACCTCTTTGCTCCTATACTCAACTCCTCTTGTTATGAATGCCAACATTCCATTGGCTTTCTTCACTGCCTGCTGTACCTGCATGCTTCCTTTCAGTGATTGATACACTAGGACACCAAGATCTCGATGTATGTCCCCTTTTCCTAACTTGACACCATTCAGATAATAATCTGCCTTCCCATTCTTACCACCAAAGCGGTAACCTCACACTTATCCACATTAAACTGCATCTGCCATACATCCGCCCACTCACACAACCTGTCCATGTCACCCTGCAAACTCATAGCATCTTCCTCAGAGCTCACACTACCACCCAGCTTTGTATCATTTGCAAATTTGCTAATGTTACTTTTAACCCCTTCGTCCAAGTCATTAATGTATATTGTAAATAGCTGCGGTCCCAGCAACGAGCCTTGCGGTACGCCATTAGTCACTGCCTGCCATTCAGAAAGGGACCCATTTAACCCCACTCTTTGCTTTCTGTCTGTCAACCAATTTTCTATCCATGTCAGTACCCTACCCCCAACCACCCAAGGCCTACCTATAATTCCCTATAATGGACTTTGGCCACTGGTTATGGACTCCCCCAACATTGGGAACATTTTTCTAGCATCTAGCTTGTCCAGTCCTTTTAAACATTTATATGTCTCTATAAGATCCCCTCTCATGCTTCTAAACTCCAGTGAATACATGCCTAGTCTTTTCAATCTTTCCTCATATAACAGTCCGCCATCCCAGGCTTCAATCTCGTGAACCTACGTTGCACTGCCTCAGTTACAAGGATGTCCTCCCTCAAATTATCATATCATATCATATCATATATATACAGCCGGAAACAGGCCTTTTCGGCCCTCCAAGTCCGTGCCGCCCAGTGATCCCCGTACATTAACACTATCCTACACCCACTAGGGACAATTTTTACATTTACCCAGCCAATTAACCTACATACCTGTACGTCTTTGGAGTGTGGGAGGAAACCGAAGATCTCGGAGAAAACCCACGCAGGTCACGGGGAGAACGTATAAACTCCTTACAGTGCAGCACCCATAGTCAGGATCGAACCTGAGTCTCCGGCGCTGCATTCGCTGTAAAGCAGCAACTCTACCGCTGCGCTACCGTGCCGCCCTTAGGAGATTAGGAGACCAAAACTGTATACAATTCTTCAGATGTGGTCTTAACAGGGCCCTATACAACTGCAGAAGAACCTCTTTACTTCTGTACTGAAATCCTCTCGTTATGAAGACCAACATGCCATTAGCTTTCTTCACTGCATGCTGTACCTACACGCCAACTTTCAGTGACTGGTGTACAAGGTATTTATTTCACAAAATGCTGGAGTAAATCAGCAGGTCAGGCAGCATCTCAGGAGAAAAGGAATGGGTGACGTTTCGGGTCGAGACCCTTCTTCAGACTGATGTCAGGGGGGCGGGACAAAGGAAGGATATAGGTGGAGACAGGAAGATAGAGGGAGATCTGGGTAGGAGGAGGGGAAGGGTGGACAGAGGAACTATCTAAAGTTGGAGAAGTCGATGTTCATACCACTGGGCTGCGAACTGCACAGGCGAAATATGAGGTGCTGTTCCTCCAATTGGTGTACAAGGATTCCCAGGTCTCGCTGCACTTACCTCTTACCTCACTGACACCATTGAGATAATAACCCGCCTCCTTGTTTTGGCTGCCAAAGTGGATAACCTCACATTTATCTACATTATACTGCATCTGCCATGCATCCGTCAAGTCATTCAACCTGTCCAGATCACCCTGCCACCTCCTAACATCCTCTTCGCAGTTCACACTGCCACCCAGCTTTGTGTCATCTGAATATTTGTTCGTGTTACTTCTAATTCCTTCCTCGAAATCATTAATATATATTTTGAATAGTTGCGGCCCCAACACCGAGCCTTACGGCCCTCCAGTCACCACTCCCTGCCATTCTGACAAGGAATCTTTGCTTCCTGTCTGCAAAAGAATTCTCTATCCATGTCAACACTCTACCCCCAATACCATGTGCTCTAATTTTGCTCACCAATCTCCCGTGTAGGATCTTATCAAAGGCTTTCTCAAAATCCAGATAGACTACATCCAATAGACAATAGACAATAGGTGCAGGAGTAGGCCATTCAGCCCTTCGAGCCAGCACCGCCATTCAATGCGATCATGGCTGATCACTCTCAACCAGTACCCCGTTCCTGCCTTCTCCCTATACCCCCTCACTCCGCTATCCTTAAGAGCTCTATCCAGCTCTCTCTTGAATGCATTCAGAGAATTGGCGTCCACTGCCTTCTGAGGCAGAGAATTCCACAGATTTACAACTCTGTGACTGATAAAGTTTTTCCTCATCTCCGTTCTAAATGGCCTACCCCTTATTCTTAAACGGTGGCCCCTGGTTCTGGCTCACCTTAATCCATTTTACTTGTCACATCCTCAAATAATCCAGAAGATTAGACAAGCATGCCTTCCCCTTCATAAATCCATGCTGACTTGGACTGCTATCCAAATGCAC
>NC_135987.1:17500-80000 GCF_053455715.1 Rhinoraja longicauda | reverse complement strand
CTCTGCATTCTTTCCAGCTTAGCAACATCATTTCTGTAGCAAGGTGACCACTGCTGCACACAATATTTCAAATGCAGCGTCGCCAACGTCGAGTACAACTGTAACATAACATCCCAATTGCTGTATTCAATATCCTGACTGATGAAGCTCAATGTACTGTAAGCATTCATGACCATGATCGCTACCTGTGACGGGTCTTTCAAGAAACTATGTAATTGCACCCATAGATTCACCTGCTCTACAACACTCCATCGGACCCTGCCATTCACTGTGTAGTCCTGCCACGGCTCGATTTCCCAAAATGAAACACCTCACATTGATCTACATTAAGCTGCATTAAAGAAGGAACTTTTTCACCGAGAAAGTGGTGAATTTGTGCAAATCTCTTCCACAGAGGGCATTGGAGGCCAAATCTGGATGGATTTAAGAGAGATTTAAACAGAGCTCTAGGGAGCTAGTGGAATCAAGGAATATGGGAAGAAGTCAGGCACTGGTTACAGATTGTGGAAGATCAGCCATGATCACAATGAATGGCGGTGCTAGCTCGAAGAGCCGAATAGTCTCCTCCTGCACCTATTTTATATGTTTCTATGTTTCTAAATATTCATCTTGCCGAACTGATCAACATCCTGCTGTAATTATTGGTAACTATTTTTACTATCAACAATAACGCCAACTTTTGTGTCATCTGCAACTTGTGTCATCTGCCTTCTATAGACTCGTCCAAATCGTTGATATAAGTCACAAACAGAAACCTACCGGGCACTGATCACCTACCCACACAACTAGTCACAGGCGTCCAGTCGAAAAAAATACCGTCACCCTCAACTACCTTCCCTGATGCCATTTTTCTATCCAGTCGGCTTGCTCTCCCTGGCCCCATGCAATCAAAACTTCAGGAAAATCCTACCATGCAGATATCTCATCCAATACATTGTCCAGGCCAACAATGACTGCGCTTGCGCCCTCAATATATTTATTCAAAAATCTCAATCAGATTCCTGAAGGGGTTCATTAAATCGAACATCTCCAAGTTTGCGGATGACACAAAGCTGGGTGGCAGTGTGATCTGCTAGGAGGTTGAAATGTGACTTGGATAGGTTGAATGAGTGGATAGTTGCATAGCAGATGCAGTATAATGTGGATAAATGCCAGGTTGTCCACTTTGGTGGCAAGAACAAGAAGTCAGATTATTATCTGTAGTGTGAAGATAGACAAACAAAATCGGGTAACTCCGCGGGACAGGCAGCATCTCTGGAGGGAAGGAATGGATGACGTTTTGAATCGACACCCTTCTCTCCAAAGATGCTGCCTGTCCCGCTGAGTTACTCCAGCTTTTTGTGTGTATCTTCGGTTTAAGCCAGCATCTGCAGTTCCTTCTTACATGCTATCTGTATAGGGTCAGGTAGGAAAAGGGGAGGTGCAACAAGATCTAGGTGTCCTTGTATATCAGTCACTTAAAGTATGCATGCCGGTACAGCAGTCAGCGAACAAAGAAAATGGCATGTTGGAAATAATAGATCGACTGGGCTTACTGAAATAAATTTGCATTAGGCTAGAAATAAAATTGGGTAGACTGATGAGACTAAAGGTTGATAAAGTCCCAGGGCCTGATGGTCGGCATCCCAGGGTGTCCAGGGAGGTGGCTCTATAAATAGTGGACGCATTGGTGATCATTTTCCAATGTTCAAAGGTTTCCGGATCAGTTCCTGTGGATTGGAGGATAGCTAATGTTATCCCACTTTTCAAGAAAGGAGCGAGAGCGAAAACGGGGAATTGCAGACCAGTTAGCCTTACATCGGTGGTGGGGAAGATGCTGGGGTCAATTATTTAAAAAGGTGATAACAGTGCATTTGTATAGCAGGGAAAGGATAAGTCCTTCAGCATGGATTTATGAAAGGGAAACCATGCATGACTAATCTTCTGGATTATTTTGAGGACGTGACAAGTAAAATGGTTGAAGAGGAGCCAGTAGATGTAGTGTATCTAGACTATCTGGAAGCCTTTCATAAGGTCCCACACGGGAGATTGGAGGGCAAAATTGGTAATTGGGGTATGGTGTTGACTTCGATAGAGAATTGGTTGGCAGACAGGAAGCAAAGAGTAGGAGTAAACGGGTCCTTGTCAGAATGGCAGGCAGTGACGAGTGGAGTACCGCAAGGCTCAGTGTTGGGGCCGCAACTGTTTACCACATATATTAATGATTTGGTTGAAGGAATTAGAAGTAACACTAGCAAGTTTGCGGATGGCACAAAGCTGGGTGGCAGTGGAACTGCGAAGAGGATGTTAGGGGGTTGCAGGGTGACTTGGACAGGTTGAGTGAGTGGGCAGGTGTGTGGCAGATGCAGTATAACATAGATAAATGTGAAGTTATCCACGTTGGCAGCAAAAACAAGGAGGCAGATTATTATCTCAATGGTGTCAGATTAGGTAAGAGGGACGTGCAGCGAGACCTGTGTGTCCTTGTACACCTGTCACTGAAAGTTGGCGTGCAGTACCTGCAGGCAGTGAAGAAAGCTAATGGCATATTGGCCTTCATAACGAGAGGATTTCAGTATAGGAGTAAAGAGGTTCTTCTGCAGTTGTATAGGGCCCTGGTAAAACCACATCTAGAGTATTGTTTACAGTTTGGATCTCCTAATTTGAGGACGGACATCCTTGTAATTGAGGCAGTGCAGCGTAGATCCACGAGATTGATTCCTGAGATGGCGGAACTGTCGTATGAGGAAAAATTGAAAAGATCTTATAGAGACATATAAAGTTATAAATATACTGGACAAACTAGATGCAGGAAAAATGATCCTAATGTGAGGCGAGTCCAGAGCCAGGGGCCACAGTCTTAGAAGAAAGGGGAGGCCATTTAAAACTGAGGTAAGAAGGGACTTTATCACCCAGAGTTGTGAATTTGTGGAATTCTCTGCCTCGGAAGGCAGTGGAGGCCAATTCTATGGATGCTTTCAAGAGAGAGCTAGAGGAAGCTCTTAAGGATAGCGGAGTCAAGAGATATGGTGAGAAGGCAGGAACGGGGTACTGGTTGTGAACGATCAGCCATGATCGCATTGAATGTCGGTGCTGGTTCGAAGGGCTAAATGGCCTACTCCTGTACTCCTCTATTGTCTTTTGTCTATTAATATGGGGAGACGTTGGACACTGGTTACTGGTTGTGAATGATCAGCCATGATCACAACGACTGGCGGTGCAGACTCGAAGGGCCGAATGGCCTCCACCTGCACCTATTTTTAATGCTTATATGTTTCTATATTCACCGGAATTTAGAAGGATGAGAGGGAATCTTATGGAAACAAGTAAAATTCTTAATGGATTGGACAGGCTAGATGCAGGCAAAATGTTGCCGATGTTTGGTGGAGTCCACAACCAGGGGTCACAGTTTAAGAATAAAGTGTATGCCAATTAGGGCTGAGGTGAGGTAAAACCTTTACACTCAGACAGTTGTGAATCTGTGAAATTCTCTGCCACAGAAGGCAGTGGAGGCCAATTCACTGGATGTATTCAAGAGAGAGAGAGACTGTTGTTTGTCATTTACATTAATGATCTGGATGATGGTGTGGCAAATTGGATTAGTAAATATGCAGATGATACTAAGATAGGTGGAGTGGTTGATAGTGAGGTAGATTTTCAAAGTCTACAGAGAGACTTGGGCCTTTTGGAAGGGTGGGCTGAAAGATGGCAGATGGAGTTTAATGCTGATAAGTGTGAGGTGCTGCATTTTGGTAGGACAAATCAAAATAGGACGTACAGGGTAAATGGTAGGGAATTGAGGAATGCAGTGGAACAGACGGATCTGGGAATAACTGGGCATTGTTCCCTGAAGGTGGAATCTCATGTGGATAGGGTGGTGAAGAAAGCGTTTGGTATGCTTGCCTTTATAAATCAGAGCATCGAGTATAGAAGTTGGGATGTAATGTTGAAATTGTACAGGGCATTGGTGAGGCCGAATCTGGAGTATGGTGTGCAGTTCTGGTCGCCAAATTATAGGAAGGATGTCGACAAAATGGAGAGGGTACAGAGGAGATTTACTAGAATGTTGCCTGGGTTTCAGCACTTAGGCTACAGAGAGAGGTTGAACAGGTTGGGTCTTTATTCTTTGGAGCGTAGAAGGTTGAGAGGGGACTTGATAGAGGTTTTTAAAATTTTGAGAGGGACGGACAGAGTTGACGTGGGTAGGCTTTTCCCTTTGAGAGTGGGGAAGATTCCAACAAGGGGACATAGCTTCAGAATTGAGGGACAAAGGTTTAGGGGTAACATGAGGGGGAATTTCTTTACTCAGAGGGTTGTGGCTGTATGGAATGGACTTCCGGTGGAAGTGGTGGAGGCTGGCTCGATTTTATTATTTAAGAGTAAATTGGATAGGTATATGGATAGGAGGGGATTGGAGGGTTATGGTCTGAGTGCAGGTAGATGAGACTAGGTCAGGGAGAATGGTCGGCGTGGACTGGTAGGGCCGGACAGGCCTGTTTCCATGCTGTAGTTGTTATATGTTATATGTTATATGTTAAATATAGCTCTTAGTGCTAACGGAATCAAGGGGTATGGGGAGAAAGCAAGAACGGGGTAGAGATTTAGGGTAATCAGCCATGACCACATTAAATGGTGGTTCTGGCTCAAAGGGCCGAATGGCCTAGTCCTGCACCTTTGTTCTTTGTTTCAATGTTACTCTCAGACACTATCTCGCACATACGAATCTATGCCCACTACCGCTAATGAGCCAATATCTATCCAGATACATACTTATCTTATCCATCAAAATACTCTCTGGTAACTTCCCTACTGCAGATGTTGGGCTCCATGGTCTATAGTTCCCACATTTTTCCTTCGGGCGCGTACCGTGTCTAATGGTGTTTGATATTTCCTAGCTAGGGCTTCTGCAATTTCTTCTCTAGCTTCCCACAATACCCCGTTTCGATCTGCTCAAGAGATGTATCAACCTGCATGTGGTTGTGGACGTTCAGCACTTCATTGACTATATTATGGACTATCCTCAAAACATTTTTATTAACTGTCACAAATTTCTCAAGTGCATCATCTATTTCCCAAGGTGCAAACAGGTGAGAAATACTAATTGAGGAAGTTGCTCATCTCTTGTGGTTCCACATAGAGATGACTGCTTTCATTTTTGATGTGCTCCGTTCTTTCTTTTGTTATTATGTTTCATCATATTTACCCTGTTAACAGGCAATAAATCATCCTACCGCAACCTGAAGGCAGTGCTCAGTCTGAAGAAGGGTCTCGACCCGAAACGTCACCCATTCCTTCTCTCCTGAGATGCTGCCTGACCTGTTGAGTTACTCCAGCATTTCGTGAATAAATACCTCTACCTCTACATCTTTGATGACCCTCGGACGATCCTTGATCGGACATAGTTGGCTTTACCTTGCACTTATCATGTATCTTTCCACTGTAAATCCATTGATTGTCCTCCTGTATTGTATTTCTGCTGACAGGTTAGCATGCATCGAAAGCTTTTTTTATTGTACCTTGGTACACGTGACAATAAACAAAACTGAATTGAACTTAATGTACTGCCAAAATCTCTTTGGATTTCCTTAGTATTGTCTGTCAGAGATATCTCCTACCCCCTTTTTTGTCCTCCTGATATCCGTGTTAAGTACACTCCTCAGTTCGCGAAAGTCTTCCAGCGATACATTTGACCCCAGCTGCCAATACCTGTCTCATGCCTCGATTTGTCCCCTCACAGGAGCCTTAATATTCCTCGTCATCTAAGCTTTATTATTCCCCCTTGCCCTTCACACTAACAGGAACACACATGCTCTGAACACTTTAAATCATCCCATTTTCCGAATTATTCTTTATACGCAAAAAAACTACTCCAATGGACTCAAGCAAGTTCCTATCACATACCATTAAAGTTGGCCATGCCCCATTTCAGAATGTTACGTTGTGGAGCCACACTATCTTTACCCACCGCCATTTGGAAGCGAGCAGAGCAGCTCGAATGCACACCCACGGACAATACTGTCACTTCCCCTCCCCTTCTCAGTTTTCAAAGAATATATTAATCTCTGCCCTTTCCGGTGTAGTGCCCTCTAAATATTTTCTAACCACGTTTTCCTGAACTCATTTCCTGAACTCGTTTTCCACCTCGTCTATGCCGTTGGCACTATGACAGTACCAGTCGGAATAGCGACAATTAACAACCCCTTGGATGATATCCTTGGATGATAATTACAGCTGCTTGCAATTTCCTGGCATATTTAATCTTCAAATTCCCGTTGAACATTTAGCAGCATAGTGTTCTCTCAACAAGGTGATCGACCCCTTTTTATTCATCAGATCCACCAACATAACCTCATTGGACGAATCATCAATACTTTCACCTCTTACTACTGCCGTGACTTTCCTTAAAGTGTAAGGCAATACCCTCTTTTCTTTTACCCCATCTCCATCTCTCCCGTAGCACACCTAACATGGAATAGTAGTATCCAGTCCTTTTCCTCTGTTAACCAGCCGCACGTAGCTATCCACGTGCTGAGTTCATCCGACCTATCTGCCAGGCATCCTCGCATTAAAATAAATGCAATTGAATTCAACGGTCCTTCACCGCTCCGTGTCGTGTTCCTTCTTATTTTGTCCTGTTAGTTCTTTCGTCACATCATATACTGACAGTCAGCCTCTCACCTGCATCCGTTCTGCATTGGATCCCCTCCCTGCACATCTTGTGCAAAGTCACCCAAGTAGCAATAGCAAATCTACCTGATGGCAAATATCCTAGCAGGTTGATTTGCTCGTGCTACTCGGGTCGGTATGTACAAGACCGGCAGGAGGCGGGATCTCCTGTTAACGTGCAACCCATCTCTCTTTTAAGGTCGCTTTTGCCCCAGAGAAGATCCCAAGGGTCCCAATGCCGGAATCCCTGTTGCCTGCAGTAAATCATCTGCCATTCATTCATCGGTCCTATCTTTCCGTTCCTACCCTCACTAGTACACGGCACCAGTAGTAATCCGGAGATCTACCCTGGAGGACCTGCTTTTTAACATTTTGCCTAACTCACAAAATCATTTTGCAGCACATCATTGATTCTGCTATCTATGTCCGGAACAGCGTGGCCCCGCGCACCTGGGAAGTAGCACACGATTCTGGATTCTCCGTGGCTGCCACGTCTGCTCCCCTAGTTAAAGATAATACTCCCACCGTGGCTCTGCCCACAATACATTTCCCGCTTTGCCTCAGAGCCATGCTCGGTACAATAGCCATGACTGCAACTGATGAACAATCATGACGGGTCGTCCAGCCCAATCGTACCCAAAAGCGTACACCTGTTTTGAATGACAATGGCCACAGGGGTCCACTGCATTCTCTGCCTGTTCGCTTTTCCTCGTTGTCGCCTAACTACTCTCTTCCTGTATCTTAGGCGTGACCACCTCCCACCAACGCCAATCTAAGAAGCTCTAATTTTGCCAGATGAATATGAGATCGCCCAGCTGCACAATTGGGCATCTAGTGTAGTTCTAAGGAGCTGCATCTGGCCACAAATTCCGCAGGTATTGTCATTAAGGATACCAGCAATTTTTTTGAGTTCACACATTCTGCAGAAGGAACATTGGACCTGTCATTGCTACGGCACTAAAAACAACAAATCACACAAACGAAACAGCAGTAATGTGTCAAAGCCGTAGATATACACTCAACAAATCCTCCCCCCCCCCCACCCCAACGCCAAACACGACTGCTGCCAATAGGCCGCACGCTACAACTTGTCTTATTTTATTGGGTACCTAATTAGTCAATTTGCCATTTAATCAATCCATCGGCAGCGTTTTTTTCAAATCAGGCGTTGTTACTCCGAACAGAAACGCACAGACTCAACCTATTCAACGATTGTCTTTTGGAATCTCCCTGTACTACTCCGAAACTAAAGGGATTTACTCCAGCATTCGAACGGCTGCCACTTGAAACTTCCCGCTGCTGCTCCAGCACAGAAATTCATTGACTCAACTAATCCATTCACTGCCTTTTTAAACCACCTGCTGCTGCTGCGACGCTTAAAAGAGCTTCCGCAAATAATCGAACGACTGCATTTTTTTTAATCCATCCGACTGCTTTTTTTTCTCCCATCATCGTTCAAACCACAGTCAATCTACTCCATTTCCGTACTTTGCACACTTGTCTTCCATTCACAAATTCAACATTTCTCGCGTACCCAACGCGTTCCCTTTCACCCACGTCGATTTTTGAGGGTATAACGTGGAAAATGAACACGGGAGAGCCAGTGGATGTAGTGTACCTGGACTTTCAAAAGGCCTTTGATAAGGTCCCATATAGGAGATTAGTGTACAAAATTAGAGCACATGGTATTGGAGGCAGGGTACTGACATGGATAGAGAATTAGCAGACAAGAAACAAAAAGTAGGGATTAACGGGTCCCTTTCAGAATGGCAGGCAGTGACTAGTGTGGTACCGCAAGACTCGGTGCTGGGAACGTAGCTATTTACAATACACATTAATGACTTAGACGAAGGAATTAAAAATAGCATTAGCAAATTTGCAGAAGACACAAAGCTGGGAGGCACTGTGAACTGTGAGGGGGATGCTATGAGGATGCAGGGTGACTTGGACAGGTTGTGTGAGTGGGAAGATGCATGGCAGATGCAGTTTAATGTGGATAAATGTGAGGTTATCCACTTTCGTGGGCACAACATGAAGGCAGCTTATTATCTGACTGGTGTCCAGTTAGGAAAAGGGGAAGTACAAAGAGAGCTAGGTGTCCTTGTTCATCTGTCACTGAAAGAAAGCATGCAGGTACAGCAGGTAGAGAAGAAAGCTAATGGCTTGTTGGCCTTCATTGCAAGGTGAATGGAGTATAAGGGCAAAGAGGTCCTTCTGCAGTTTTACAGGGCCCCAGTGAGACCACACCTGGAGAACTGTGTGCAGTTTTGGTCTCCAGATTCGAGGAAGGACATTCTTGCTATTAAGGGCATACAGCCCTTATTCATTAAGTTAATTCCCGGGAATGGCGTGACTGTCGCATGTTGAAAGACTGGAGCGAATGGGCTTTTTTACACTGCAACTTAGAAGGATGAGAGAGGATCTTATTAAAACGTAAGATTATTAAGGGAATGGAAACGCTAGAGGCAGCAAACATGTTCCCAATGTTGGGGGAGTCCAGAACCAGAGGTCACAGTTTAAGAATAAGATGTACTAGAGGACAGGGGACTGATGGGGGTTGAAGAACTGAAATAAATTAGCATTTGGCGAGAAATAGTATTGGGTAGACTGATGGGACTGAAGGTTGATAAATCCCCAGGGCCTGATGGTCTGCAACTTAGGGTACTCAGGGAGGCGACTCTAGAAATAGTGGACGCATTGGTGATCATTTTCCTAGCTCAATAGATTCAGGATCAGTTCCTGTGGATTGGAGGATAGCTAATGTTATCCCACTTTTCAAGAAGGCAGCGAGAGAGAAAAGGGGGAATTACAGACCAGTTAGCCTGACATCGGTGGTGGGGAAGATGTTGGAGTCAATTATTAAAGAGGTAATAACGGTGCATTTGGATAGCAGTAAAAAGATAAGTCCACGTCAGCATGGATTTATGAATGGAAAATCTTGCTTGACTAATCTTCTGGAATTTTTTGAGGATGTGACAAGTAAAATGGATGAAGGGGAGCCAGCGGATGCAGTGTATCTAGACTTTCAGAAAGCCTTTGATAAGGTCCCACACGGGAGATTGGTGAACAAATTTAGAGCACATGACATTGGGGGTAGGGTGATGACATGGATAGACAGGAAGCAAAGAATGGGAGTAAACGGGTCCTTTTCAGACTGGCAAGCAGTAGTGAGTGGAGTGCCGCAAGGCTCGGTTTTCGGGCAGCAACTGTTTACCATATATATATATTAATGATTTGGATGAAGGAATTGGAAGTAACACTAGCAAGTTTGCGGATGACACAAAGCTGGGTGGCAGTGTGAACTGTGAAGAGGATGTTAGAAGATTGCAGGGTGACCTGGACAGGTTGAGGGAGTGGGCCGATGCGTGGCAGATGCAGTATAATATAGATAAATATGAGGTTATGCACTTTGGCGGCAAAAACAAAGAGGCGGATTATTATCTCAATGGTGTCAGGTTAGGTAAGGGGGAAGTGCAGCGAGACTTGGGTGTCTTTGTACACCAGTCACTGAACGTTGACGTGCAGGTACAGCAGGCAGTGAAGAAAGATAATCGCATGTCGGCCTTCATAACGAGAGGATTTCAATATAGGATTAAAGAGGTTCTTCTGCAGTTGTATAGGGCCCTGGTGAGACCACATCTGCAGTATTGTGTACAGTTTTGGTCTCCTAATTTGAGGAAGGACATCCTTGTAATTGAGGCGGTGCAGCGTAGGTTCGCGAGGTTGATCCCTGGGATAGCGGGACGAGCATATGAGGCAAGATTGAAAAGACTAGGCTTGCATTCACTGGAGTTTAGAAGGATGAGATGGGATCTTATAGAGACATATAAATTTATAAAAGAACTGGACAGGGAAAATGTTCCCAATGTTGGGCGTGTCCAGAACCAGGGACCACAGTCTTAGAATAACGAGGAGGCCATTTAAAACTGAGGTGAGAAGGGACTTTTTCACCCAGAGAGTTATGAATTTGTGGAATTCTCTGCCACAAAGGGCAGTGGAGGCCAATTCACTGGATGGATTTAAGAGAGAGTTAGATAGAGCTATAGGGGCTAGTAGAATCAAGGCATATAGGGAGAAGGCAGGCACGGGTTAATGATTGTGGATGATCAGCCATGATCACAATGAATGGCAGTGCTGGCTCGAAGGTTCGAATGGCCTCCTCCTGAACCCATTTTCTATGTTTCTATGTTTCTAATAAGGGGTAGGCCATTTCGACCGGAGATGAGGAAAAACTTTTTAACTCAGAGATTTGTAAATCTGTGGAATTCTCTGCCTCAAGAGGCAGTGGAGGCCAATTCTCTGGATGCTATCAAGAGAGAGTCAGATAGAGGTCCTTATGATACCGGAGTCAGTGGGGTATGGGGAGATGGCAGGATCAGGGTACTGATTGTTGATGATCAGCCATGATCACATTGAATGGCGGTGCTGGCTCGAAGGGCCGAATGTCCTACTCCTGCACCTAGTATCCATTGTCTATTGTCAATTGTCCTTTCCTTGGCTGTGTATTTCACCCCTCCTCTCCTGTCCTGAATTGACATTGTTTTGTCTCTTTTTTATCTCTCACTTTGCCACCTACCCCATTCATCCGATAATGACCCCTTTCTCTCTCCCCGCCTCATCATAATTTTTACCAATCTATTATAATTTTTACCAATCTATTAGACGGCTGGCTTCTGTCACATCCATCACTGTGTTCCGGGTTTCTCCCGTCTTCTCCAATCAGTCTGAGAAGGGGCCACGACGCCGAAACGTCGCCTGTCCATTCCCTTGTCAGATGATGTCCGGAACGTCGACATCCACCAGTACTCAAGATTCCTGTATCTGCAATTTCCTGTGTCTTATCAATGGGGTTTTTCCGTTAATCTTTTCTGCACCCTCCCGCTTAGACACAGGCTGTTGTGCGGCCACCATAATTACACAAAATATCACCAAATATATTCCAACCAGCTTTTTCTGCGACTGCCACAAAACCTGGCAATGCTTGTCCAACTGTAATTGAAGGTGACAAGCTTTCGTTCTAAGTCATTGGGTTGAAATAGCCCTAGGGTAATATTTTCGGGTTAGGAACGTTGGGTCTGAAGGAAATTTCAAGCAAACAAAACATATGAATATGAATTTTCGTAAAAAAGATGGATCGATAGATAGATATAAAAGTAGCAAAATTCCAGGGAATGTATGTTCCTGTTGGAGTGAAGGGCAAGGCGGGTGGGCATAACGAAGCTTGGATTACGAGGCTTTAGTCAAGAATAAAAAGGAGGCATGGGTCAGGTATATGTAGCTGGGATCAAGTCTATCCCTGGATGTGTTTCCGGAGCTTAGTACGCTGAAAAGGAAATCATTGGGGGCAAAAAAGGGACAGGACAGTTAGATAATATTCATGTTCATACCACGAGATTTTATAGGAACATACGAGAAAAGGGATGGAGGACTGGGGGTTTGTGATTCGTGGGGTGCCTCAGCATTCGGTACTGGCCCAATTGTTGTTTGTTTGTTTATCAATGATTTGAACGAGAACTTACAGGACATGATTCGTAAGCTTACACATGCCACTAAAGTGGATGGTATTTTAGATAGTCAAAATGGGTGTCAGAAATTGCAGCCAGGTCGTGTGGCGCTGTTGACCAATGAAGGAGTAACATACGTTTCCTGTTAGCTTCGACAATCAAATCTTTCTAAATACACAAAAACGCTTCTACAACCACATTAATCCGTTTTTGATTTTTTTTAATCAAAGAGAACCAAGTGTACGCAAACCAGAGAGACAAAGTCGACAAGAGGAAGACCAAAAAGAAACAAAAAAATGATCCAAGCAAACTAGGCCTGGACCAAGCACCACCCTTGCCTGATATGCTGACCCCGGATACGTTGAACGAGGAAGAGGAAGACCCATCCAACAAGCTAGCTGTGCTAGCTGCTATCGCTGTGCTAAGGACTGAGATAGCCCAAATTAAGAGCGACATATGCACAACCATCGATAACCGTATCAAGAACGTTTACACGGACTTAAGAGAGGAAATAACCACGGCTAAAAAAGATTTACAAACTTCCATCTCTAAGCTTGAGACGACGTCGACCATACACAGCAACACTATCAAGGTAATGGAAAAGTCAGCCACGTTCCACTCGGGTAGCGTTAGCATGCTGCAACAACAAGTGGCTCGTCTCAACTCACAGCTGGAAAAGATCACTCAAAAATGTGAGGATTTAGAAGGTAGATTGAGAACACACAATGTCAGAATCATCGGGATTCCCGAGGGGATAGAAGGCCCCAAACCGAGAGACTTTATTACCAAACTCCTGCAGGAGACACTCTCGCTGGAGGAGAAACCACTTATCGACAGAACGCACAGGGGCCTCCGGCAGCGATCGGCACCCTCTGGACCTCCCCGGCCCTTTCTAATACGTCTACACTACTACCATAGCCTGGAACTACGCAAAGCATCATTGATAAGAAATATTCAATACCAAGGCAAAAAGATCCAGATCTTCCCCGACTATCCACAAACCATCACGAACACTCTTCAGTAAAACCAGAGAAATGCTACGGGACCAATCCGCCTGCTCTACCCAGCGAGAATCCTGGTGACCGACAACGGCGAGCAAACTTCATTCACCGATCCCCCAAAAGCCCAGGACAAAGCGGAACACCTCCTCAGTACAGGGTCAGACACAACAACACAAGATGAACACTAATCAGCTCAAGGTTTGATCGCAATATATGTAATGGCAGTTTCTATACCATCTCGAAATCCCACTTCGATAGCCATTACTTCTCGGGGATGAAATGTAGTTATAGCTTACGCACACGTCGCACCCTGATATGACAAAACGATTCTTCCAAACTTCTTTTCTTCATTAATTGGTTTTATTAAAGTAGCACAAATCACAGAGTAATTCATCAGTTTCCGTACTTTATGAACTGTTTCTTCTTCTAACAATATATAGAAATCTTGCAATTATTACCGTGTGGTTCTTACAAATATAGATGATACAAGCGTATGGTACGAGCGTGTGTGGTAAAGAACTGTATGCTCACCATCCTCCGAGTCTAAACTGACCCACAACCTCTGTCGCCACGCTATCCACCGCCCATCTAGACACTCCCCATTACGCATTAAGTCACACCCACAAGCAGGCAAAAAGGACATAAACTAGAAACATTAAAACATAGCCACAACACAACGACAGTAATTGAATTAAGCATAAATGGCTCCCACATACCGGCCCCTAATTGTTCTGCGTATGTAACGAAGCAATTATTAATAGATAACAAAGGAGCTATAAAAGCTTAATATTCATCAAAAAATAAAACAACCTGCATTATAACATAACATAACATAACATAACATAACATAACATAACATAACATAACATAACATAACATAACATAACATAACATAACATAACATAACATAACATAACATCACATAACATAACATAACATAACATAACATAACATAACATAACATAACATAACATAACATAACATAACATAACATAACATAACATAACATAACATAACATAACATAACATAACATAACATAACATAACATAACATAACATAACATAACATAACATAACATAACATAACATAACATAACATAACATAACATAACATAACATAACATAACATAACATAACATAACATAACATAACATAACATAACATAACATAACAACACTTTATTGTCACTCGGCTTTTTACACCAAACGAAATTTCAGCAGTCACACAAAACACAGCAAAAAAGAAAAGAACACAGGACACCCGACCCCAACACAAACATCCATCACAGTGACTCCAAACACCCCCTCACTGTGATGGAGGCAACAAAACTTCCCCTCTCTTCCCCCCGCACCCACGGACAGGCAGCTCGACCCCTACCGAGGCAAACGACACGCACAGCCCCCGCAAGGGGATGGAAGGCCCCGCGGCCGAGCCGCCCTGGGCACCGAAACGTCCCGCGGCCGCACCGGGCGATGTTAAGTCCAGCGGCCGAGCCGCACCGGGCACTGATACGTCCAGCGGCCGAGCCGCACCGGGCACCGAAACGTCCCGCGGCCGAGCCGCACCGGGCGATGTTAAGTCCAGCGGCCGAGCCGCACCGGGCACCGAAACGTCCCGCGGCCGCACCGGGCGATGTGAAGTCCAGCGGCCGAGCCGCACCGGGCACTGAAACGTCCAGCGGCCGAGCCGCGCTGGCGATGTTAAGTCCCGCAGCCGAGCCGCGCCGGCGATGGAAGGCCCCGCGGGCGAGCTGCGCCCCGGGGAAGAGACCTAATAAAAGAAAGGTTTCCCCCGCCCCACCCCACCCCACACCCCATACCCACACCCCACCCCCCCCCCCACCACACATACACAGCCAAAAACAGAAACAAAAACCATCCCAACATCGACACAAACCAAAAAAAAGAAAAAAAGACAAACAGACTGCCAGAGAGCAATTCTTCAATCTTCCATTGTTGAGACTTTGTAGTAATAACCTGATCTAGTTCTGCTATTCTGGATTTAGCTGCTTGCAGCTGTGCATTCAGATCAGTAACTAATTGTGTCTTTTCATTTTCCGCATGTTCCGTTTCATTTCTAACATTTTGTAAACTATTAGTCAGCTTTTCTACCTCTGATCTCAGTGATGACAATTGGCCATCCTTTACTTCATTCTGTTGAACAGACATCTTCAAATTTGACTCGATCTCTTTCATGTTGTTGTGCTGCACAAATTTTATTTCTGTTCTTTTCTTCCATTCTGCTAACTTGGTTTTATATTGATCTACCTGTCCAAGAGCTAAAATTTTCTCTCGAGAATTAGCTTCAATACTTGCAAATAGTTGATCTATTGGGTTCAGCCGCATTTGTTGTTCCAATTGATGTTGTTCGTTGAGCAAGGATATAGCTTCTTTATCTACAACGATATCATGGTGCTCAAGTTGCGACTTTAAACTCCTTATATCTTCCTGCCAACTTAAGATTTTTGATTCTTTTTCCTTCAGCTGTTGAGTGACGAATTTATACGTATCTGCATTTTCTGCCAGTTCTGTTTTACAATGCTCAATGTGTACCTCCTTCTCTTTCAAAAGCTGTTTGCTGAGTTTGCTTTCTTGTTGGAGTGTGTCGCACTCTACACTAATTATTTGTAATTCTGCTTGTCAGGCCTTAATATCCTACTCTTTATTTTGCAGTTGTACTGTGATATACTGCACTGAATCATTTAATAACACATTTTGGTTTATCAACTCATGAACATGAATTTCTAAATCACGAATTTCACAGATCCCTTTCATAAATGCATTTTTTATCTTCTCAAATTGAGTTTGGTAAACTTGAAGTCGCTCGCTAAGGTTGTTGATATTATCAAAGCAGAAAGAAGTAAATTTATTGATTTGCAACTATATTTTTCCATCTGCCTCATTAAAACAATTAAGTTCACAAATCCTCTCCTGGCTTTGTGAATGCGTGTTTTTCAACTCACTTCTTGCCAGTAAAGTTGGACTAGCAGTCTCTTCAAGTGTTTCTAATCTAGTTTTCAGGATTATTTCACTTTCCAACAAAGCAGCAATCTGGCAAGATGCTTCTTGGAGCTCCACTTGGAGCTGTTGCATTCTATCTGGTCTTGAAGCAACTTCTCCTGCTAGCTCTTCTACTTTGCTAGATAGTTTGTCCTTATCATTGTTTGAAGCTTCCAGGTAAAGTTTCAATTTTGTGACTTCCTGTTCCTTTTCCTGAATCTCGTTCTCATGTTTTTCTTTTACTTCTTCCATCCGTGGAGCCAATCTATTCATCAAACTTTGATTCAGTTCTGCAACCTCTATTCTGTGCATCTCATTAAGACATTCCAGTTGTTTCTGACTAGATTCCAACTGATATGATCTACTGTTTCATAATCATGCCTTTTCTCTATTCCTTTTTGAATATATTCATCATCTTCCTTGGACTTCGATCGAGACAATTCAATGTTTTCCTTTGTTTTGGATCGAGAACCATCAACTCTTTCCTTATATTTTGACAAGGAGCTTTCAGATTCTCTTCTCTTTACTATTTTCTTCTCCTTTGATTTATCTTCTAGCAAATCTTCCTTGGATCTTGACCGTGAATTTTCAAAGTTCTGTTTATCTTTATTTCAATAGACAATAGACAATAGGTGCAGGAGTAGGCCATTCAGCCCTTCGAGCCAGCACCGCCATTCAATGCGATCATGGCTGACCACTCTCAATCAGTACCCCGTTCTTGCCTTCTCCCCATTCCCCTCACTCGGCTATCCTTAAGAGCTCTATCCAGCTCTCTCTTGAAAGCATCCAACGAACTGGCCTCCACTGCCTTCTGAGGCAGAGAATTCCACACCTTCACCACTCTCTGACTGAAAAAGTTCTTCTGTATCTCCGTTCTAAATGGCCTACCCCTTATTCTTAAACTGTGGCCCCTTGTTCTGGACTCCCCCAACATTGGGAACATGTCTCCTGCCTCTAATGTGTCCAATCCTCTATTTATCTTATATGTTTCAATAAGATCCCCCCTCATCCTTCTAAATTCCAGTGTATACAAGCCTAATTGCTCCAGCCTTTCAACATACGACAGTCCTGCCATTCCGGGAATTAACCTAGTGAACCTACGCTGCACGCCCTCAATAGCAAGAATATCCTTCCTCAAATTTGGAGAGCAAACCTGCACACAGTACTCCAGGTGCGGTCTCACCAGGGCCCGGTACAACTGTAGAAGGACCTCTTTGCTCCTATACTCAACTCTTCTTGTTATGAAGGCCAACATTCCATTGGCTTTCTTCACTGCCTGCATGCTTCCTTTCAGTGACTGATGCACTAGGACACCCAGATCTCGTTGAACATCCCCTCTTCCTAACTTGACACCATTCAGATAATAATCTGCCTTTCTATTCTTACTTCCAAAGTGAATAACCTCACACTTATCTACATTAAACTGCATCCGCCATGTATCCGCCCACTCACACAACCTGTCCAAGTCACCCTGCAACCTTATTGCATCTTCCTCACAATTCACACTACCCCCCAACTTAGTATCATCTGCAAATTTGCTAATGGTACCTTTAATCCCTTCATCTAAGTCATTAATGTATATCGTAACTAACTGGGGTCCCAGCACCGAACCTTGCGGTACCCCACTGGTCACTGCCTGCCATTCCGAAAGGGACCCATTTATCCCCACTCATTGCTTTCTGTCTGTCAACCAATTTTCTATCCATGTCAGTACCCTACCCCCAATACCATGTGCTCTAATTTTGCCCACTAATCTCCAATGTGGGACCTTGTCGAAGGCTTTCTGAAAGTCGAGGTACACCTCATCCACTGACTCTCCCCTGTCAATTTTCCTAGTTACATCCTCAAAAAATTCCAGTAGATTTGTCAAGCATGATTTCCCCTTCGTAAATCCATGCTGACTCGGAATGATCCTGTTACCGCTATCCAAATTCGAGCATCCTCCTGTACAGTTTCCTTTGAATTTAACCGAGAGCTTCCAGATTCATTTTGATTCTCTTTAATTTTCTCATGATTTCTTGTGTCACCATGCAATTTCTCTCTGGATTTAGTTCGACCATGTTCAGATTCATTTTTCTTTTCTCTGCTTTTAGCTTCTTCATGTATGCTTTCCTTGAATTTGGATTGAGGGTTTTCAGAATCATTTTTTTCTCTTTCCATTTTTCCCTGGATTTCACATCATCTTGTGAGTTTTCTTTGAACTTTGGCTGCATGCATTCAGATTTATTTATTTTTTCTTTGTTTTTCTCATGACCCTTTGTATCTTCCTGTGTATACTCCTTAGACTTTGGCCAGGAGCTTTCGGCGGTATATATATTGTATTTCCTGGACATTTCTTCTGATTCCTTGCCGGCTCTTTCATTGAAGTTATGATTATGTTGCTTAGTCAACAACTTCTCCAGATTTACGATAGATATCCGATTGACGGCAGCAGCAGTATAATTATTCATTTCTCTGCCTTTATTATTTTTTCTCAAGGAGCCATAGATACCCCATCCGAGTACGGTTCTCACGGCAAACGGTCCACCTTCTTGATTGGTAATAACCTCTCTAGGTTCCAATGCCTCCGAAGCATTCATTCCGATAAGCAGGTCAATACCCGAATTTATTTTGGGTAATTTGACCTCCTTCAAGTGAGGCCATCTTTCCAAGTCTTTCTGCTTATATACATTTGGATGAGAGACGGGCATAGTCTCTTGTGTAAACACATCAGATACTTGTATGAAGTTGTCTTCCTCCAGACTAGATATTTCCATATTTGCAATATGACAACTATCGTGTTATTTCGGACCATTTATGGTGTTCAAGAGAAGTTTAACATTTTCTCCTCTAATGTTCATCCTCCTCATCAAGCTTTCTGTACATAAGGTAGCTGAACTTCCACTGTCCAAAAATGCATATGTTTTCAGCACTGTATTTACCTCGTTGCTCCTTACCTGTACCGGTAAGATGGGGAAAACACAGGTTTCTACCCCGGCCCCAATATGCGCATTTAACTGATGAAGAACAACAACGTCACTCGTAGCTGCCTTCTACTTTTGTTCCACTTGCTCCGGCTTCTCGTCTGTATTCCTCTCTTCGATGTGAAGCAATTCAGGATGATCTTGTTTACATATGTTACAAATTATCTTATTCCTGCAGTCCTTGACCATGTGTCCTTTCTTCAGACATCCATAGCAGATTCCTTTCTCCTTCAAGAAGTCAATCTTTTTTTTACAATCCCGTTTCTTGAATTTCCGACACCATCTTATAGTATGGCCAACTTCATCACATGAAAAGCAAAACCCTTGCGGTTTAACGGTTGATACCTCTTCTTTCACTCCGCCCTTCTTTTCTACAGGTATTACGGTGGCAAAAAAACTGCTTTCCTTAGGTCCTGATCTTCTCCTCCCCTTAGTAAATGTAGAGTCTTTAACAGTTGCTGATTTGGGATCTTGAATATTCCCATAGCGTAGGTCTGACATTAACCGTACTTCTCTTTCCATGAAATTCACTAAGTCGGGAAGCATTGCCCCCCTGGCTTCGATCTCTCGTATCAGTCCTGCTTTGTCTCTCCATTTCTCTATGAGCCTATAGGGCAGTTTCAGAACGATAGCCTTCATATTACTCACGACGTTCATCTCTTCCATGTGGCTGCTATTTCTCATGGAATTACAACAACCACTGAGAAACATCGCAAACTCATGCAACGCCCTCACATCTTCCGCCTTAATAACTGGCCAGGCAAAGGCCTTTTTCATGTATGCGTTAGCAATCATCTGTTTGTCTCCAAAATGCATTTCAAGTAATCCTCTTGCCTTTCGATAGCCCTCATCCGCAGGCAAATATCGGCAAATCTTAACAAGCTGCTTCACGTATCCATTCGTGTATTGCTCCAAAAATCGTAAACGATCTCTGAAACTCGTGGTTTTCATTTCCACTCCTTCTTCGAACGCCGCTATGAAAGTCTCATATTGTAAGGGATCACCATCATAATTAGGAATTTCCATTGGGGGTAAGGGAGCAGAAAGATTTCGTTGGACCATGAGCTCGCTGAGTCTCGTTTGGTTCCTTAGTAATTCGTATAACTCATTTTGAGGTCCCTGGCTTGGTTCAGGGCGATCCGGGTAAACTCTGTCACGAGCCCCATAGTCATTTGGTTGTCTCTGTCTGGGTGTAGGTAGCTGACGAGCAGGCCTCTGAAAAGAGTCCTGGGTTGGCTCATCTCGAGCCGTAACAGGCATCCCAATGGTAAGTTGCTTCGGCCTAGCACCCGGTTGCTTTGTTAAAGTTTCGTCGACCATCCACTTACTCGGTGCCAGTTCGGCGTCACGAGACCAGGCTGGCCCTGGCCGTGGGTTGGGCTCAGCCTTTGGTTCCAACTTAGTAGCTCCTTCTTGGATTAAGGAACCCTTCTTCTGGGAAACTCTCGAGTTGGCCTTAGACCTTCGGCCTTCCAGTAAGTCCCTCCTTGCCTCTGCAGCTGCCAGCTTTGTGGCTATTTCCAACCGTTCCTTCTCTCTCTTCAGCTGTTCCGCCTGTCTTTTCAGTTGTTCTTCTCATTCTTCAGCCTCTCTCTTCAGCTGTTCTGCTTGTCTCTTCAGCTGTTCTTCTCATTCTTCAGCCTCTCTCTTCAGCTGTTCTTCTTGTCTTTTCAGCTGTTCTTCTTGTGCCTCAATCTCATATTTTTTCTCTAAGGCAGCCGCTTCTAGCGAGAGAGCAGCCATCAGCTTCAGCTTCAATTTGAGCGGAGACCCTCGTAGCTGAACTGGCTACAGAACTGGATTTACATCTAGATCTTCGCGTTGAGACGTTTGAAACACTATCCTGAGGTGTAATCTCTTCTTCCACCTCTACACCTCATTGCATCGCACCTTCCACTGTAGAGTACGATGTTTGAGCCATGGCTAAAGGCATCCATTTATCCATGATAATTGGTGCGTATCTCTATGTTCTAGCAACACCTGAAGAATTCAAAACAGAATGAGCATTTTTGCAAAACACATCATTAATTTCAAGGCTGAAAGTCTTCGGCAAGCACCTATCGCAAACAATCGCCGGCTGAGCACTTTATCTTGCAGAAGTTCATAACATCATTAATTCTCAAGGTCGTGCTCTGCGAGTTGGGCTTCCTTATCTTGTCGTAGCAAAAACAAGCTTCTTGTGCCAAATAGCACTTCTGCAGAAATTTTCCACAGGCTTTTAAGTTTTTTTAACTTCTTAACTTCAAATTACGACTAAACAGTCGTCTACTCACGGTACCCGGTCAATGAAGTCTTCAATCTTCCGATGATCCAGGTGTAGACCGTGTCAATTTGCCTTCGACCGGCAGGTTCTTTGTTCCAGGATTTCAGCTCCAATCTCTGGCAGAGATTCAGCTTCCTCTTCATTTCCACTGTAGAATTGGATTTTGCTTGTAGAACAAGTCTTTCTTAAATTTATTTTACTTTACTCCATTCAGAGCAAGTTCTTTACTCTAATCCTTCAGAGCAAGTTCTTTACTCTAATGTAATGGCAGGTTCTATACCATCCGAAATCCTACTTCGATAGCCATTACTTCTCGGGGATGAAATATAGTTTTGCTTACGCACACGTCGCACCCTGATATGACAAAACAAATCTTCCAAACCTCTTTTTTTCATTAATTGGTTTTATTAAAGTAGCACAAATCATAGAGTAATTCATCAGTTTCCGTACTTTATTAACCGTTTCTTCTTCTAACAATATATAGAAATCTTGCAGTTATTACCGTGTGGTTCTTACAAGTATAGATGATACAAGCGTATGGCACGAGCGCGTGTCGTAAAGAACTGTATGCTCCGAGTCTAAACTGACCCAAAACCTCTGCTAGCCACCTCCCATCTAGACACCCCCATTACGCATTAAGTCACACCCACAAGCAAGCAAAAAGGACATCAACTAGAAACATTAAAACATAGCCACAACACAACGACAGTAATTGAATTAAGCATAAATGGCTCCTACAATATACTTAATATACAGTGCATACGATGTTTGAACACAAATTACAGTTACAGTTTTATTTTGATAAAATATATAATACACTGGATGGTCCAGCCTCTCTCTGTCATATATGTTTCTGCTTCACACGTTCTCTAACTGTTGTTAACTAATCAATTGATACTATGTTATAACCAGTTGTTTTTGTTTCTTATATTTTTGGAAAGTTGTCGGGCTATTATTAAGGTAAGAAGTAACAGAGGTAAACAAGGTTTACAGTCACTTCGTTGAGAAGCTTCTTAAGTTCGATATTTATTTTTTTATTTTTTTATTATTATTTCCTTTGTTTCTTTTCTTCCCATAGTGAGTTCGCGCCATAGCTATTTTGGTAATGGCTAGAGATATTTTATTTTTGTTATTATTGTTCGGTATGTTAATAGTTCCAATGCAGAAAGTACAAAGAAAATTAGACAGGGACAGATCTATTCAGGAAGACCGAACTCTTGTAGATATAGAAACTCCACATGATACACAATTGGGATGCAAGGTAACGTAAGTAATGAGACTGGCACGAAAAGAGGTTTGATATTCATAAGTTGGAATACTAGAGGAGTAAGCCACACTAGCTCATTTGAAAACACTGAATTCAGATATAATGTTTCCGCAAGAAACACATTTAAAGAATGACTCTCACAACAGACTCAGGGCAAAATGGATAAAATACATATATCATACAACCTTTTCCACAAAGGCAAGAGGAACGGCAATATTAATAAGAAAGGGGATACCCTTCATTCATAACAAACCAATTGTTGACAAGGAAGGACGGTATCTGGTCGTGACAAGGAAATACATAATACATCCTTAACTCTAGTTAATTTATATGCACCCAATATAGAATCCTTCATTCTTCAAAAAAGTATTTGCCCTCATGCATGATATATCTCAACAAATCTAAAAATAGGAGGAGACTTTAACACTGTTCTAGATCCACATCACGACAGATCATCCACCAAAAAGATCTCAAGGAACAATTCAAGCGAACTCCTAAATACGTTCCTCAAAAATATGAATCTTTCAGACGTATGGCTGATCGAGAACCCCGCTGGTAGAGACTACTCTTTTTACTGTTGGAAAATAACTGCAGATGCTGGTACAAATCGAAGGTATCACAAAATGCTGGAGTAACTCAGCAGGCCAGGCAGCATCTAGGAAAGAGGGAATGGGTGACGTTTCGGGTCGAGACATTCTGAAGAAGGCCCTTCAGTCTGAAGAAGGGTCTCGACCAGAAACGTCACTCTTTCCCTCTCTCCTTGATGCTGCCTAACCAGCTGAGTTACTCCAGCATTTTGTGATACCTACTCTTTTTACTCCTCAGTACATAACTCGTACAGTAGAATCGATTACTTACTGATAGACAGAAAATTATTACCCTTTACAACAAATGTGAAATATCACAATATTGGAATCTCAGATCACAGCCCTCTCAATTTTTCACTGTACTTGGAAAACATGGCCTCATCATACAGAACCTGGAGACTGAACCCGCAGCTACTAACTGAAAAAGAGTTTTGTGAATATTTAAAAACCCAAATTAATATTTCTTTTGTAACAAATGATATCCCAGAAACCACCCCTGGCACACTGTGGGAGGTCTTTAAAGCCTATCTGAAGGGATGTGTAATCTCATTCAAAATTGCAAGAAAGAAAAATAATAAAACAAAAATAGAAGAATTAGAAAAGCAGATCCAACAATTGGACTGGGATAACGCACTCTCTCCTTCCCCCGATTTACATAGGAAAATAGCAAATTTGAGATATCAATATAATAAACTACTCTCTGCAAAAATAAGCAAGTCGTTTTTGTACACCAAACAAAAACTTCGAATTCGGAGTCAAACCACATGAATTATGGGCACGGCAGCTAAGAAAAATGGAGACTGACCGAACAATACATAAAATTAAGAGTAACAATGGAACAGCGCTAACAAAATCCAAAGACATAAATGATAGATTCTTAGTTTTATCCCAGCCTATATTCGCCCAGATGCTCCGCAATCTCCTCTGTCACGAATGACTTTCTTAATCAATGTAATCTCCCTAAATTGAGTGAAGAAGAATGCAATGGTCTTATTTGTGATCTCCGTGTTGTAGAGATTCAAAAAGCCATCACATCTCTTAAAATTGGTAAAGCACGAGGCCGAGATGGACTTCCAAGTGAATTATTCAATAAATTTAATGATACTCTGACATCGTATATATACAGAATGGATAGACAAGCACAGTCGGACGACGCTCTGCCACCAACACTAACTGAATCAACAATTATAGTGATCCATAAGAAAGGAAAAGATGCTCAGGAAGTACGTTCATACCGTCCGATCTCACTACTACATATAGAAGGCAAGCTATTTGCTAAAATCTTAGCCATTAGATTAAGTCCGTTAATAAGCAAATTAATACACAAAGACCAAACGGGATTCATGCCTAATAGACAATCCACCTCTAACTTGAGACGTCTGTTTAATATCATGTATAAAAGAGAGAGGGAAACAACGACTTGGCTATATTAACGCTTGACGCGGAAAAAGCATTTGATCAGATTGAATGGCCATACTTATTCGAGCTCCTCAAGAGATTGAACTTTGGATACAACTTTTTGGAATGGCTAAGCTTCCGTATGAAAATCCGGCAGCACGAATTCTCACAAACCAAATGCTCTCATCTCCCTTTAATTTGTTCAGGCCAACAAGGCGAATAAGGCGCCCTATCAGCATTGATATTTGCCCTCGCTATAGAACCTCTTGCTCAGAGTATTCGATTAGATCCCCGTATTCATGGTTACGACACGAAAGAGACTACAAATAAAATATCGTTGTACGATGATGATATCCTCTTCTACATAACGGAACCACAAACCACTATTCCAGCGATACTGGAAAAAATTAACCTGCTTGGTATATTTTCAGGCAACAGTATTAATTGGAATAAAATTATACTGTTACCAGTTCATACCATTCCGTCCGATACGTTGGAACATTTTCCTTTCAAAGTAACAGCAGATAAATTTACCTATCTAGGGATTGAGGTTACAAAGCGTTACTCTTCTCTTCTACAGGGCAATTTCCTTCCCTTATTAGAAAACCTAAAAAGCAAAATCTGATTCTAGAAAACTCTCCCAATTTCCTTACTCGGAAGAGTGAATACCATTAAAATAATCTTCTTACCCCAGCTACTATATCTAATTCAGAACATTCCTATCTTTCTTACAAAAACATTTGATAAGAGATTAGATGCAATAATAATACCCTTCTTGTGGAATTATAAAACTCATAGGATAAGCAAAAATCAACTCTACAAACCAATAACTAAGGGCGGGGTTGCTCTTCCAAATTTCAGGTTATATTACCGGGCCTCTGCCATCAAGTCCTTTGCTTTCTGGCTTAACACCTAAAACATCCCTCTGAATTGGCTAAAAATGTCATCCATACTTAATTGGTACCATTCTCCTACTTCAATTGATAAATCATATTATGGATTTAACCCTGTTGTACACAATTTGATACGTATATGGAAGCAAATCAGAACCCATTTTGAGCTTAAACCTTTATCTCTCGCTTTGCCGATTGCAAGCTACCCCACATTGAAGCTATTTTAGATAAGACTTTCTCTACATGGGGTGAATTAGAAGTCCACAGGCCTATATATCGATGCCACCTTTACACGATTACGAAGGAAATTTGAACTCCCAGATAGTAACTTCTTTAGATACTTGCAAATCAGGGATTATTTACGAAAACATCTGTCGGGATTTGAAGTTGGGAGGCAATCTCATATAAATGACTGTCTTAAAACACCACCATATAAAGACAAATTAATCTCCTATATATATGATGTCATTCTGTCAATAACGTCAATAACCTCTCCATCCTCTAACAATAATAAGATCAATTGGGGAAAAAACATAAATGTGCAAATACCAGATGAAATATGGGAGGAAAGTCTCTAACTTATGCACAGATGCTCAAACAATGCTAGACACTGCCTCATACAGTTCAAAATAATACATAGACGTCACTACTCCAAATCAAAAATACACAGTATATATCCAAATGTTTCTACTACTTGTGATAAATGTCAATCCTCAGATGCTACTCTTTTTTTAATAACTTTGTATCGTGCCCTAAACTCACCTCTTTCTGGTCTGATATATTTAAGAATATCTCAGACATCCTTAACATCCCATTAAACCCAGAGCCCTTATTAATCATCTTTGGGGTATCTGAAACATCAAAACAAATCACAGCCGCTCAACGACAATTCCTCTCCTACTGTCTCAATATGGCAAAGAAACTACTGCTCATGTCATGGAAAAAGACAACAGCTCCCAATTCCAGAATGTGGCTCGATGACTTGGCCAGCACATTACATTTAGAAAGAATAAGATATGTTCTAAAGGATAGAGTCAACCAATTTAATAAAATTTTGCAACCATTTGTGTCATTTCTCGCACAGAATATTGATACATAACACAAACCTATCTACACTCTAACCCATCCATTTTGATGAAATTACGAGGAAGTAAGGGATAGAGTAAAAGAGAGTTAGGTTTAGAAACAAGAGAGTCTTCACAAAATAATTATTGCACTGAACTGCTCCCTATGTACTATAGTCGTCCTCTGCACTTTATTTATGTATTAATTTTTTTAATTTTTATTAGTTACTTTTTTTCTTTTTATTTCCATTGGTTATTTTTCTGATGTTGTTTTTATAAACATGCTCTTCCATATTGTTTGTATAATACTCACATGTTCTGTTTTGATATGTACATTTAGAAAAAAATGAGCTTGGATATGGCAATATAATCTGTACCCTTGTTTTGATGGCTCAATAAAAAGGAAAAAAAAAAGAAATTGCAGCCAGATCTTGATCGACTGGGCAGGTGGGTGGCGAAATGGGTGATTGAATTTAATACGGATAAATACGCTGCGTTGCATTTTGGAAAGTCGAGCCAGGGAAGGACATACATGGTGAATGGCAGGGCGCTTAGGTGGTGTTATATTTTAACAGGATCTACGAGTGTTTGTACATAGTTCGTTGCAAGTGCCGTCAAATGTAGACGGGGTGTTCAAGAAGTATTTCAGCACATTGGTTTTCATTGGTCGATGTAGTGAGTGTAAAAGTTGGGAGGTCATGTTACAGTTATACAATACATTGCCAAGGCCGTATCAGACATTATGTTCAGTCTCGGTCAGCTTCAGTTTCAATATAGTTTATTGTCACGTGTACCGAGGTCCAGACAAAAGTTTTTGTTGTGTGCTAACCAGTCAACGGAAAGACCGTTGTAATGTCCGATCAAAGATACTCTGAGGGTCACTAATGATGCAGATAGAAGTTCAGGACTGCTTTTTACTTGTGGTAGGATGTTACGTGTGTCTGATAGCAGCTGGAAAGAAATTGTCCCTGAATCTGGAGGTGTGCGTTTTCACACCCCTATATGTTTCGTCCAATGGGAGAGGAGAAAAAGAGGAGTGGACAAGGTGCGCTCATCCTTGATTATCCTGCTGGCCTTGCCGAGGCAGGGTGAGGTATAAGTGGAGTCAGCGGAAGGGAGGGTGGTGTGTGTGATGCCCTTGGCTGTGTCCACATTTCGCTGCAATTTATTGCGATCCTGGACGGAGCTGTTCCCAAGCCGAGCTGTGATGCACTTTGATGAAATGCTTTCTATGACGCATCTGCAAAAGCCGGCGAGAGTTGCAGGGGACATGCCGAACATTAACGTAGTAGAGGCGTTGGTGTGCTTTCTTGCTCGTTGCTTCGATATGCGTTGTCCAGGAGAATTCATGGAGAAATTGACTCCTTGGAATATTAAGTTTTTAACCATCTCTTCTTCGGCACTGTCAATGCAAACAAAACTGTCCACCGTTTCACTTGCTGATGTCGGTCTCTATTTCCTTTATCTTGCTGACATTGAGAGAAACGTTGTTGTCTCCACATCAGGACACGAGGTTCTCAATATCCTTCCTGTACACCGTCTCATCATTATTTGATATCCGGCCCACGACGGTGGTGTCTTTTGCGACAGGTCAGCCTGTTGGAGGAAAAATATTCGGCTGTAGAGTGTAGAGAGAATAGTTACGACGATGTTGCCAGTACTCGAGTGCCTGAGCCATCGGGAAAAGTTGGGCAGGATAGGACTTCATTCCTCGCAGCGCAGGAGAATGAGAGGTGATCGTTTTGAGGATCATATTTCGAGGAATGTATTGGGTAAATCCTCGGTCTAAATCAAGAACAAGGGGACAGAGATTTAAGGAAAGGGGAATGTTTCAGTTGGAACCTGAGGGGCACAGATTTTCTTCAAAGGGTGGGAGGTATACTGAACGAGCAGCTGGGGATGTACTTGGGGCAAGTGCTATTATAACTTTAAAAAACGCTTCGACCTGAACATTAGGCTCCGGGTCAAATTTGATTTTGAGGTGAACCATTTCTAATTAAGACCATGTTATTAGGGTTATTTTGCTTCCATTTACTGGGGAAGTGGGTATAATAAAGCAGATTCATAGCAGGGTAAGATTTTCACAGTGAACGTCATGAGACAGTACCCCTCACCGTCCACCTGTTTCGTTTTCGTAAACATTTTAATCCTGCCATCCACATTGTTCGTATAGGTGCCAAACAAGACGGTGTAGTCTTCTGGCTGGCTTTATTGTTCCATACGTCACCTTATCAAAGAAACGCAATCAAATTGGCGAGGCAATATTTCCCAACGCACGGAGCCATACTGATTAGTCACGATAACCCCTTGTTTTACTAGTTTCTCTCGGTATCCCCTACAGCAACCACTACCAATTAAGTTGCATAGCTTGTCATAGTAGCCTTTCTTAAATAGGGATACAACATGGGCCGCCATCAGTGTCCTGTTCATCACACGTGTGATAATGATACCAAGTTGTCTGACAGTGTCCCTACACTGGGTCAGGTGTGGCCGTTTATTCGCTTTAATCCAGCTTTGTACTTGACAGGTCGCAGATCTGTCTGTCAAGTGTGGACTTGACATTGGATCCACGGGTGATAGCTGAATGGATAGCAAATTGGCTTCATGGAAGAAAGCAGAGGGCGATGGTGGAAGATAGCTTCTCTTACTGGATGCCTGAGACTAGTGGTTGCCACAGGATTTGGTGATGGGCCCGTTACTATTTGTCATCTCCATCAATGATTTGGATGAGAACATACAGGGCAAGATTATCAAGTTTGCTGATGATACAAACGTAGATGGTTTTGCAGATAGTGAAGATGGTTGCGAAAGATTGCAGCAGGATCTGGATCGATTAGCCAGGTGGGCTAAGGAATGGTTGATGTAATTTAATACAGAGAGGTGTTGCATTTTGGGACGTCTAAAAATGGCAGGACCTACACAGTGAATGGTTGGCGTCTTTGGTGTGCTCTAGAGCAGAGGACTCTAGGAGTGCAGGGGCATTTTTCCTCGAAGGTCGAGTCACAGGTAGATAAGGTGGTCAAAAAGGCTTTTGGCACATTGGCCTTCATCAGTCAGAGTATTGAGTACGGAAGTTGGGAGGTCATATTACAGATGTAGAAGACGTTGGTGAGATCGAATTTAGAATATAGTTTCTGTTCTGGGCACCATGTTATAGGAAATATATTGTCAAGTTCAGATACAATTTACGAGCATGTTGCAGGACTAGAGGGTTTGAGCTACAGAGAGAGAGAGAGGTTGAGTACGCTGGGTCTCGATTCCTTGGAACGCAGGTGGTTGAGGAGTTATCTTATAGAAGTGTATAAAATCATGAGAGGAATAGATCGGGGAGATGCACATAATCTCGTGCCCAGAGTAGGGGAATCGAGGACCAGAGGACATAGGTTCAAGGTGAAGTGGAAAAGATTTAGCAGGTAACATTTTCACACAAAGGGTGGTGGGGGGGGGGGGGGGGGAGTTGTGTCAAACGGCCAGAGGAGTTCGTCGAGCCTAAGACTCTCCCAACGTTTAAGAAACAATTAAACATTTTCATGGATAGGTCCAGTTTGGAAGAATATGGACCAAGCGCATGCAGTTCGGACGAGTGCCGATGAGACATGTTGGCCGGTGTGGGCAAGTTGGGCCGAAGGGCCTGTTTCCACACCGTATCACTCTATGACTCTATGATTCTAGGACAGATGTCTGCCAAGGGTCATGGGTGAAGTGAGATTAATTGTCGTGCGTATTCACAGCGAACAACGAAATTCTGAGCATAGCAGGCTTGAAATCACAGTATACAGAGATAATATATAATAAACACAAAAACAATATTCTAACACCAATTGAATTGCAATAAAAGGAAGTCCGTAGTGCAACGAAAGACAGCCCAAGCCCATCGTTAAGATTCGTAGTTTATGCACGCTTTATACATGGCGAACACGGTTTATAATATCCTATGACTTAATCTAGATAGCAAGAGTGAAACGAGAGCGCAGCCAAGGTCCGGGAGGTCGTTGGAGATATGGCCGCATTTTTCAGGCAACACCTCCGATCGAACCCTTCGGTGGTGGGAACGTCAGTGCCTGTGATGGTCCAGGCAATGCTCATCTCTCTCTGAAATGTCCTTCCTTCCTGGGAGTTACGGAATCAGGCCTTGACGCAATAAACCAGTGTGCTCCTTATTCAATTTCGACGTAGCGAAACAACTCTGTCTTCTGAGGAAGCGAAGGCATTGATGGGCTTTCTTTATGATTACATTAATCTTCTGGGCCACGGACAGATCTTCAAAAATATGAACACCTAGGGCCTTGAAGTGCTCGAATCAGCTAAACCGTTGATGAAGACTGTCTTGTGGACTCACGCTGTTCCGCTTCTAAATACAATACACAGTTCCTTGATCTTGCAGACGCTCAGAGCAAGATTTGTGTTCTGCAATAGTTCAATTAGTTTATTAGTTTCCCTCCTCCCTTGAACTTCATCGGTACCCGTTATTTGTGCAACAGCGGCGGTATGCAGTATATAAAGTGTGTGTTCAATATATGACTGACCTTAAACGTAGAGTGAGTAGAGCAGGCAACCTAGCACGCAGCCAGAGATGCTCATGTGCTGATGGCTAACGAGGAGGAAATTCGGTTACCAATTCGTACTGGGTGTATTCCACCGATGATTCACCGATGACTCATTGTGCCTCGAGCAATTGTCCAGTGCACCACAAAGTTTGCGTCACCCGCTCAATTATGTATCATGCCATATCTTTATTTGTCCTCATTGAACGCGAATCTCCCCACATGGCAAGGTTTGTCTCATGTAGTTTCAGCCGAATCTACCCTGGGAAGTGTCTTTAAGCATGCACATCTATATTCTGTATTATTTTATAAATCGTTATCGGATCACTCTTCTGCCTACTTCCCTCCAGGGAACTGTAGTGACAACGAACAACGAAATTCTTAGCAAGCTTGAAATCACACGATATGAACCCCACCCCCAATCACCACTTCACACATAGAAACATAGAAACATAGAAACATAAAAAGAGGTATAAGAAAATAACTGCAGATGCTGGTACAAATCGATTTATTCACAAAATGCTGGGGTAACTCAGCAGGTCAGGCAGCATCTCGGGAGAGAAGGAATGGGTGACGTTTCGGGTCGAGACCCTTCTTCAGACTGATGTCGGGGGTGGGACAAAGGAAGGATATAGGTGGAGACAGGAAGATAGAGGGAGATCTGGGAAGGAGGAGGGGAAGGAAGGGACAGATGAGCTATCTGAAGTTGGAGAAGTCGACGTTCATACCACAGGGCCGCAAACTGCCCAGGCGAAATATGGGGTGCTGCTCCTCCAATTTCCGGCGGGCCTCACTATGGCACTGGAAGAGGCCCATGACAGAGAGGTCAGACTGGGAATGGGAGGGGGAGTTAAAGTGCTGGGCCACCGGGAGATCAGTTGCGTTAATGCGGACCGAGCGCAGGTGTTCAGCGAAGCGATCGCCGAGCCTGCGCTTGGTTTCGCCGATATAGATAAGTTGACATCTAGAGCAGCGGATGCAATAGATGAGGTTGGAGGAGGTGCAGGTGAACCTCTGTCTCACCTGGAAAGAATGTTTGGGTCCTTTGATGGAGTTGAGGGGGGAGGTAAAGGGACAGGTGTTGCATCTCGTGCGGTTGCAAGGGAAAGTGCCCGGGGTTAGGGTGGTTTGGGTAGGAAGGGACGAGTGGACCAGAGAGTTGCGGAGGGAACGGTCTCTGCGGAACGCAGAGAGGGGAGGGGATGGGAAGATATGGCCAGTGGTGGGGTCCTGTTGTAGGTGACGGAAATTTTGGTGGATGATATGTTGGATCCGCTGGCTGGTGGGGTGGAAGGTGAGAACGAGGGGGATCCTGTCCTTGTTGCGAGTGGGGGGATGGGGAGCAACAGCGGAGCTGCGGGATGTAGAAGAGACCCTAGTGAGAGCCTCATCTATAATGGAGGAGGGGAAGCCCCGTTTTCTGAAAAACGAGGACATCTCGGAAGCCCTAGTCTGAAACACCTCATCCCGGGCGCAGATGCGGCGTAGACGGAGGAATTGGGAGTAGGGGATAGACTTTTTCCAGGGGACCGGGTGGGAAGAAGTGTAGTCCAGATAGCTGTGCGAGTCGATGGGCTTGTAATAAATGTCCGTCACTAGCTTTTCTCCTGTGATGGAGATGGTGAGGTCCAGAAACGGGAGGGAGATGTCTGAGATAGTCCAGGTATATTTAAGGGCAGGATGGAAATTGGAGGTGAAGTGTATAAAGTCAGTGAGTTCTGCATGGGTGCAAGAGGTAGCACCAATGCAGTCGTCGATGTAGCGGAGGTAGAGTTCGGGGATGGGGCCAGTGTACGTCTGGAACAGGGATTGTTCGACGTACGCGACAAAGAGGCAGGCGTAGCTAGGGCCCATGCGAGTGCCCATAGCTACGCCTCTGGTTTGGAGGAAGTGGGAGGAGTCAAAGGAGAAGTTGTTGAGGGTAAGAACCAGCTCTGCTAGGAGGAGGAGAGTGTTGGTCGATGGGGAATGGCTGGTTCTACGGTCGAGGAAGAAACGGAGGGCTTCGAGACCATCCTTGTTGTGGATGGAAGTGTAGAGTGACTGGACATCCATGGTAAAAATGAGGGAGTGGGGGCCTGGGAACCGGAAGTTATCCAGGAGATGGAGAGGGTGTGAGGTGTCTTGGACGTAGGTGGGGAGGGATTTGACCAGGGGGGATAAGATGGAGTCGAGGTAAGTAGAGATAAGTTCGGTGGGGCATGAGCAGGCAGAGACAATGTGTCTGCCGGGACAATTGTGTTTGTGGATTTTGGGTAGGAGGTAGAATCGGGCCGTGCGGGGCTGGGGAACTATGAGATTGGAGGCACTGAGGGGTAGTTCGCCGGAGTTGGTGAGGTCGGTGATGGTGCTGCTTATGAAGGTCTGGTGTTTATCGGTGGGGTCATGGTCCAGGGATAGGTAGGAAGAGGTGTCTGATAGTTGTCGTCTGGCCTCGGTGCGGTAGAGGTCAGCACGCCAGACTACCACAGCCCCTCCCTTGTGAGCGGGTTTAATTATTAAGTCCGGGTTGTTGCGGAGTGAGTTGAGGGCTGCACGTTCAGGAGGGAAGAGGTTGGAGTTAGTCAGGGGAGTGGAAAATTTGAGGCGGCCGATGTCACGCCGGCAGTTTGAAATAAAAAGTTCTAGTGGGGGTAGTAGGCCATACTGGGGGGTAAAAGTGGAGGGGGTCCGTTGGAGACGGGAGAAGGGGTCATCAGTGGGGGGTCGGGACTCCTTGCCATGGTAAAAGGCTCGGAGGCGGAGGCGGCGGAAGAAGAGCTCCACGTCATGGCGGACGCGGAACTCGTTGATGTGGGGGCGGAGGGGAACAAAGGTAAGGCCTCTGCTGAGGACTGACCGTTCGGTGTCTGAAAGGGGGAGGTCAGGGGGGATGGTGAACACCCGGCAATGGTGGGGGTTGGGGTCGGATGGAGGCAGGGGGCAGGTGGAGGGGATGTATGGTGGGGGGGTGGTGGGTTAGCTGGGCAGAGGGGGGCATGAGAACCGATGTGGAGAGTACTGGGGGTCGCCTGGCTGGAGGGGGAAGGGGAGACCGAGTGGAACCCCTGCTGCAGTTACCTGTAGTGGGGGTGGGCAGTAGGACCTAGCAGTGCTGAGGGGCTCTGCCTGGTGGGGGCTGTGGGTCCAGCGCGGTGTGTGTGGGCCAGGTGGAGCTGCAGCCTGTTGTTGGTCCCGGGGGCCGGGTACAGCGACGGCTGTGACCTGTTGCTGGGCGGTGGAGCGGCGCGGGTCGACACGGTCGCTGGGGGAGGCCCGCGGGGACCTGGAGTCCGGGTAAGTGAAGGTCGGCTCGGTCAGCGGATGGCCCGGGAGGGCGTGGGCGGCAGTGAAGGGGTCGGGAAGGACGTGGGCGGCAGCGGCGGTGCAGAGGCCTCGCTCGTCGGCGGCAACGGCCCCGGGGAGGCGGTGGAGGTCGGCGGCGGCAGCCTCAGGTGAGCCTCGGCAATCGGCAACATAAAAAGAGGTGCAGGTGGAGGCCATTCGGCCCTTCATGGCTGATCGTCCCTAATCAATAACCAGTGCCTGCCTCCTCCCCATATCCCTCGATTCCATTAGCCCCTAGTGCTCTATCTAACTCTCTCTTAAATCCATCCAGTGACTTGGCTTCCACTGCCATCTGTGGCAGAGAATTCCACAAATTCACAACTCTCTGGAGGAACAAGTTTTTTCTCACTTCAGTTTTAAATGGCCTCCCCTTTATTCTAAGACTATGTCCCCTGATTCTGGACTCGCCCAACATTGGGAACATTTTTTCCTGCATCTAGCTTGTCCAGTCCTTTTATAATTGTATATGTTTATATAAGATCCCCTCTCATCCTTCTAAACTCCAGTGAATACAAGCATAGTCTTTTCAATCTTTCCTCATATGACAGTCCCGCCATCCCAGGGATCAATCTCGTGAACCTACGCTGCACTGCCTCAATTACAAGGATGTCCTTCCTCAAATTAGGAGACCAAAACTGTACACACTAGTCCAGATGTGGTCTTACCAGGGCCCTGTACAATTGCAGAAGAACCTCTTTACTCCAATACTGAAATTCCCTTGTTTTGAAGGCCAATATTCCATTAGCTTTCTCCACTGCCTGCTGCACCTGCACGCCAACGTGCAGTGACTGGTGTACAAGGACACCCAGGTCTCGCGGCACCTCCCCTTACCTAACCTAACACCATTGAGATAATAATCTGCCTCCTTATTTTTGCAGCCAAAGTGGATAACCTCACATTTATCTATATTATATTGCGTCTGACACGCATCTGCCCACTCACTCAACCTGTGAAGGTCACCCTGCTATCTCCTAACATCGTCTACACAGTTTACACTGTCACCCAGCTTTGTGTTATCCGGAAATTTGCTAGTGTTGCTTCGAATTCCCTCTTCTAAATCATTCATATATATGGTAAACCGTTGCGGCCCAACACCGAGCCTTGCGGCACTCCACTCGCCTGCTATTCTGAAAAGGACCCGTTTACTTCTAGTCTTTGCTTCCCGTCTGCCAACCAATTTTCTATCCATGTCCACACCCTACTCCCAATACCGTGCGCTCTCATTTTAGTCACCAATCTCCCGTGCCGGACGTTATCAAAGGATTTCTGAAAGTCTAGATACACTACATCCATTGGCTCCCCTTCATCCATTTTACTTGTCACATCGACAAAAAATTCCAGAAGATTAGTCAAGCATGATTTCCCTTTCATAAATCCATGCTGACGTGGACTTATCCTTCTACTGCTATCCAAATGCACCGTTATTACCTCTTTAATAGTTGACTCCAGCATCTTCCCCACCACCGATGTAACGCTAAATGGTCTGTAATTTCCCGTTTTCTCTCTCGCCCCTTTCTTCAAAAGTGGGATAACATTAGCTATCCTCCAATCCATTGGAACTCATCCTGAATCTATTGAACATTGGAAAATGATCACAAATACGTCCACTATTTCTAGAGCCACGTCTGGGATGCAGATCATCAGGCCCAAGCGATTTATCATCCTTTTAGTCCCATTAGTCTACCCAATTCTATTTCTCGCCTAATGAAAATTTATTTCAGTTCCTCTACCCCCCACCCCTAGATCCTCTGTCCTCTAGTACACCTGAGATATTGTTTGTGTCTTCCTTTGTGAAGACAAATCCGAAGTACCTGTTCAACTCTTCTGCCATTTGCTTGTTATCTATAATAATTTCACCCGTGTCTGCCTTCAAGGGACCCACTTTTGACTATGCCACTCTTTTTCTCTTAACATATCTAAAGAAGCTTTTACTGTCCTTTATATTCTTGGCTAGCTTCCCCTCGTACTTCATATTTTCAGCCCGTATTGCCCGTTTTGTTGCCTTCTGGTGTCCTATGAAAGTTTCGCAATCCTCTGGCTTCCGGCTACTCTTTGCTGTGTTACACATCTTTTCTTTTAGTTTCATTCCATCCCTAACTTCCGTTGTCAGCCACGGTTGCTTGCTACTCCACTTAGAGTCTTTCTTTATTTTTGTACTCAGACCTACTCCAGTTTGCAAAGACTGGATCCGTCCCCACCCATTCCTCCCCAAGCAGCAATTCACACCTACTCAGAGACTGGCTGGAGTTTGCAAAGACACCCCCCACCCCCAAACTCCCCCACCCCCCGCCCACCACCCCCCCCCCCCCCCTGCAATCACCAATTTGCACATCCTCACAGAATGACTCCAGTTTAACAATAGAAATTGCGGAGGTGGAGAGGGTATTCAGAAAACAGAAAAGCCGGAAATCTCCAGGACCGGACAATGTTTCGCCCTCTACCTTCAGGCTATGTGCCGAACAGCTGGCACCGATCTACACAAATATTTTCAACCCTGCAAACCTGCACTGTCCCTGCCTGCTTCAAGGTCTCCACTATTGTCCCTGTACCCCAAAAGACAAGGCCTTAATGACTACAGGCCTGTCGCACTTACCACTGTAGTGAAGAAGACCTTTGAAAGACTTGTGCTGGCCCAGCTGATAAACATCGCAAACCCCCTGTTGCCCCCCCCTGCAGTTTGCATACAGGGCCAGTAGATCGGTGGTTGACGCGGTCAACCTAGGCCTGCACTTCTTCCTCCAGCACCTAGACAGCAAGGGGACCTATGCCAGGATTCTGTTTGTGGACTTTAGCTCTGCTTTTAACCTCATTGTGCCAGAGCTACTACACTACAATCTCTCCCAGTTAACTGTGCCTGAAACCCTCTGTCAGTGGGTCATCAACTTCCTGACGGACAGGAAGCAGCATGTGTGGCTGGGAAAGCACATCTCGGACCCGCAGACTCTCAGCATAGGAGTACCACCAGGCTGCGTACTCTCCCCTCTCCTTTACTCTCTCTATGCCAACGACTGCATCTCCACAGACTCCTCTGTCAAGCTCCTCAAGATTGCGGATGACACTACCCTGATTGGACTGATCCAGGATGGGCAGGAATCTGCCTGCAGATGGGAAGTGACACAGCTGGCGTCCTGGTGCCATCGCAACAACCTGGTGCTCAATGCTATCAAGACAGTGGAACTAATTGTAGACTTTTGAAAAGATCCCCTACCCTTCCTCCACTCACCATCAACAACACCACAGTCACATCTGTGGAGTCAGTTAAGTTCCTTGGAACCATCATCTCCAGAGACCTTAAATGGCGGGGGGGGGGACCATCGACTCCACAGTCAAAAAGGCCCAACAGAAGATATACGTCCTGCGGCAACTGAGGAACCACAATCTGCCACAGGCAATGATGGTCCAATTCTATACTGCTATCATTGAGTCCGTCCTCACCTTCTCCATCATGGTCTGGTTTGGCTTAGCCACCAAGCACGATATCCGGAGGCTGCAACGGATCGTTCGCACAGCTGAGAAAATTGTTGGCTACAACCTTCCCCACATTGACGAACTGTACACTGCAAGGGCCAGGAACCGTGCGGGCAAGATCATCTCTGACCCCTCTCATCCTAGCCACAAACTCTGAAGCACTTCCGTCTGGAAGGCGACTCCGGACTGTCAAAGCAGCCACAGCCAGACATAAAAACAGCTTTTTTTTCCACGAGTGATAGTTCTACTCAATAACCAAAGTCTGTAGTCTCTTTTTTTGCTCTGGTTTATTTTTACCCACATGGTTAGACTGTAATGGTGTATCCTTATTGTTTTGACGTGTTTCTGCTTTATTCTTAATTGTTAACTGTATGTTTGTGTTGTCATTTGTGAGCGGGGCACCAAGGCATATTCCTTGTGTGTGCATACTTGGCCAAATAAACTAATTCATTCATTCATTCATTCATTCATTCATTCGTTCATTCTTTCATTCATTCATTCATTCATTCATTCATTCATTCATTCATTCATTCATTCATTCATTCATACAGAGATAATATATAATAAACACAAAAATAATATGGTAACACCAATTGAAATGCAAAAACAGGAAGTCCGTAGTGCAACCAAAGTCAGTGGAAACCCATAGTTAAGGTTCGTAGTATATAATGTTTTATAGCCCGAATGTTGGAAAGCTCTTTTTTGGCCTAGTTAACACGGTTTAGTGTCCTACGACTTATTCTCGATAGCAAGAGCGAAACGACAGCGTAGCCAAGGTCGGGTAGGTCGCTGAAGATATGGCTACATTTTACAGGCAACACCTCCGATAGAACCTTTCGATGGTGGGAGTGTCAGTGCCTTTAATGGTCCAGGCAATGTCCATCTCTCTCTGAAATAATCTTTCCGGGGAGTTACGGAATCAGGCCTTGACGCAACAAACCAGCGTGCTCTAACCCATGTCAAGCGAGTATTGGTCGACATGGAGAATCACCTGAGGAAGCGACGGCATTGACGGGCTTTCTCCACGATTACATTAGTCTTGTGTGCCCGGGGCAGATCTTCGAAGATAAGCACGCCCAGGACCTTGAAGTCCTCGAATCAGCTAAAACATTGATGAAGACAGTCTCGTGGACTATTGCTGTTCCTCTTCCAAAGTCAAGAGACAGTTCCTTGATTCTGCAGACGTTGAGAGCAAGATTCGTGTTCTGACATAATTCAATCAGATTTTCAGTCTCCCTCTTCCATTCTAATTCGTCGTTACCCGTCATTTGTGCGACAATGTTGGTATATATAAAGAAAGTGTGGGAAGTATACCTGGCCTAACAATGACTCGAATGAGTAGAGCAGGCAAACGAGCACGCAGCACAGAGTTCATGCGCTGGTGTCTATCGAGGAGGAAATTCGCTTATCAATTCTTACTGACTAGTCCGCCGCAAGAAAGACGATGATACAGTAGACCTACGTCTTATTGTGCCTCTAGAACCTGTCCAGGGCAACAGAAAGTTTGCTTTACCCGCATATTTATGTATCATGTCATCGCTTTATTTGCCTTCATCGCAAGCGAATCTCCCTACTTGGCAAGAGTTGTCTAATCTAGTTTCAGACTAATCTACCCTGGGAAATGTCTGGAAGCATTCACATCTATATTCAGTATTATGTTATAAATCGCTATCAGGCCACTCCTACTCCTCCTTCCCTCCACGGAAAGCAATCCCAGGTGTCCTGGCTAAATTGATGTCCCTGCCACATCCTTGTGGAGCTTTCCTGCTCTATCTCGAGCTGAATTACATCATCGCTCTAGTCTGGGTACCAGAACTTCGCACTATGTCCATTTCACGACCTCGCCAACTTGTACAGTTGAAACATGACTACCCATATTTTGCACACTATGCTCCGTCTGATGAGGTGAAGCGTACGACATACCATTTGTGCCCCTTTTCTCCCTATGTCGCCCCTTTAAGGAGTAAATACATAATCCTTACGTTTCATTGTTTTACACGATTCCCCAGGTCACTGACATCTATTGTTTACATTCTGCCATGGTTTAACTTCCCAAAAAATGTATCACTTCGCATTTGTTTGAGATGACTTCCATCTGCTATTGCTATGGACCACTTTCCAAGTTGATCTATTTCTTGGTGCACGTCAGAAATCTTTCAGTACTCTCCAGCACATCACCAATTTTGATGTAATCTTCAAACTTCCCAATCATGCAACTTGCATCTTCATCTAAATCGTTAATATGTGTTTTCAACAACACTGAGCCCAGCACCGATACCTGCAGCACACCTTGATCACCTCTCCAATCTGAAGAGCTACTCTCCGCAAAACACAATCTTACCCCTATCGCCGCGCCACGTCTGAAGCCACAAGACATCTGAGTTTCAATAAAAAAGATCATGGGACAAGTGAGAATTGATTCACTTACCTTGGTATATGAGCCTTCCCCTCACTGCATTTTCAACCGAATGGTAAGGTTGCAGATGCAGCGACAGAAGAACGCCAAGAACCAACATAAACGTGTTCATCTTCACCGTATTTCCTTGCTCACATTGACGTGGGTACTTGACTGGAACTCTTTAAAAGTTCGCTGCGAACGGTGCAGTTAACGTGATTTGTGCCAATTCACATTGAAACACGAAGCTTGAAGTTGATCGCGAGCAGTTTGTTATTACCACATTAAGGAGCCAGTCTGTGTAATGATTGAATAGTGAAATTGTAATGTAACATCTTGTGTGTCAGGTGACAGGTGCACAATCTCAAAACAGAATTAATTGATTACCATGGAGTGAAAACATTCACCCATTCATTTTCCAGCCGATATCACCAGAGAAACGTAGACGTTCCCATAGATCGGCCATTTCAGAGAACCAGAGCAACGTGGACACACGAACCGTGCCAGTTTGGAGATACATATACAGAGCGGAAACAGGCAAGAGCCCACCGGGTCCGCGCCCACTAGCGATCCCTGCATATTAACACTATTCTAAACCCACTAGGGACAATGTGTACATTTACCAAGCCAATTAACCACAAACCTGTATGACTTTGGAGTGTGGGAGGAAACCGAAGATCTCGGTGAAAACCCACGCATGCCACGGCGAGAACGTACAGACTCCGTACAGCCAGTACCGTAGTCGGGATCGAACCCGGGTCCCCGGCGTTGCATTCGCTGTAAGGCCGCAACTCTACCGCTGCGTCACCGTGTCAGTAAACCAACGTCGTGCTCGCAGACCAGACGGCCATCTTCCGTATTAAAACAATGGCCCAGCAATTGATCCATCGCCCTCGGTGCCTAAGCGAAACATTTGGACACTTATTAAATGCACCCAACAACAGAATTTCATCCACTTTTTCACGCAGTACACACCAGGTTCTTATCCATTTTTCATGAAGGAATCTTCCCCGTCTCCCGTAAATCGGATCATCCTTACCATAAATCTAGATTTTCTCGTTTTATCTGCCTCTGCTGGGATATTACCGCAATCTACACCCTTCCCTGGTAATTGATCTACCCCCGTCATATCCACCTTTAACTCCTCTGCACCAGACAGAGTGGCTCTAGCTTCTTCAGTCTCTTCTCATACCGGCACGATCCCTCTCATGAAATCCCTGTCAATTACCTCTGCAGCCTCTGCACCATCCGAAACATTGGTGATAAGAACTGCATGCAGTGCTAATACTGTACAGCACGGGAACAGGACCTTCGACCCACACTGTATATACCGAACATGATGCAAAACTAAACTAATTCAACCTATCAAGCACATGAGGACTGAATAAAAATGTGTAAAGTTGAAACATGACATCCCTACTTCTGCATTGAATGCACTGACCGCGTTCTAACCACGCCATTCACTTGGGTTCCCAGAATTAAGGATCCCACTTCCCAAATAATCCCGAATAGACCACCATTAATAGTCGACATCCTCGTCGCATTAATGCATTATTATATTTCGATCGACATTCTCATTTAAATTACCTGTGTGGTTTAGATTTGAAATTGACTTCCGTAGGTATTGCTACCTATTTTGTCCAGCATTGTACACCGGATGAATCACCCAAGACTAAGGTAGTTGAACTTGCAACAAAGGCAGCTGCTTCACATATGAAATTTAGTACATATGACAATGAATGATGCTGGGGCCAACAAGATTTACAATCACCAGTTTGATCCAGTGTTTGGTGCTCTGTGTGCGTTAACCCATTCGTCCGCTGCTCACGTGGTTTCCCGAAGTGCTACAATTTTTGCCTGCTTGCAGATGAAACTTCGACTTTGTAACTGAACAATGTAGGAGGAAATAGGAGCATGGAAGAATGGAACGGCTTCATAAAGCAGCAAATGTAGACATGTGGGGGACAGCTAGGTGAATGGGAGGGTGAGGATGTTTGTCAGTTAAGTGAGCGGCAGTTGGGAATAAAAAGGCTACCAGTACTGGAATCTGATATATAAATAGACAATAGACAATAGAAAATAGACAATAGACAATAGATGCAGGAGGAGGCCATTCGGCCCTTCGAGCCAGCACCGGCATTCAATGTGATCATGGCTGATCATTCTCAATCAGTACCCCGTTCCTGGTCTCTCCCCATACCCCCTGACTCCGCTATCATTAAGAGCTCTATCTAACTCCCTCTTGAAAGCATTCAGATAATTGGCCTCCACTGCCTTCTGAGGCAGAGAATTCCACAGATTTACTACTTTCTGAGGGAGAAAGTGATAAAGAAATAATAGTAGCACCCACTAGCGGAGACGAGCAGATGGAGCCAAGTCGGAAAAGGGACCCGCTGGTTGTAATGTGTGGCTAGTAGGTAGATAAAATAATGGGAGGAAAGGGCCGATTAGCGGAGCATATGCGCTCTGTCCATAATGCTGCTTCCGGTTGCATGAAATTTCCTCTTCTCTTGCCACTCCCTCTTCCACATGACCGTTCTCGGCATTTTCCACTGCGAGTGTGAGGGCTCAAATAAACTAAAGCAGCATTTTCTAAAGCGCCTCATATTCCGCGTGGGTAGAGTACAATTAAATGTTACGTATGTTGAATTGCCCTTTGTTCAGATGACACTCAACTTATTCTACACCCCTTCGGTTCGCTCTTTCCTTCTAGACCTCTCATGGTCACCCCTTTTCCACACATTCTTCCTGATACCGTCGCTGAGTTTCGCGCCTATCTTCCCTAGCCCCATGCAACTATTACCCTCATATTTCACACTTGATCGATTTCCCTGGTGGTCCCATCTGCCCATCCTTCTCTCCCGTTAATTTCAACCCATTTTCACCATCCTTACTTATTAGATTCCGGCACTGATAGCTGTGTGTTCCCGCTTATCACCCTCGTAGTTCATTCCACTGTTTAGCACTTGGTTCCATCTCTCATTGTCACAAAGTCGCATAGGGATTTCAACCCAACTCGCCCATGCCGACGAAGTTGAGGCATCTAAACTGATCCCGTTCGCCAGTTTGCCCTGTTACCACGTAATCCCAAATGTATTTTGTATGCTGACATAACGCATCTGCCTCAAATACTTCGTCTGGCAAATCATCCCAGACACCCACCATCCTCTGTGCGATCTGATCTCCCGGTGGCCGAGCACTTAAACTACCCCTCCCATTCCCTGTCTAACCTTTCTGTCATGGGCCTCCTCCAGTGCCATAGAGAGGCCCACCGGAAATAGGAGGAACAGCACCTCATATTTCGCCTGGGCATCTTGCTGCCCAGTGGTATGAACATCGACTTCTCCAACTTTAGATAGATCCTCTATCCCTCTCTTCCCCTCCCCTTCCCAGATCTCCCTCCATCTTCCTGTCTCCACCTATATCCTTCCTTTGCCCCGCCCCCCGGACATCAGTCTGAAGAAGGGTCTCGACCCGAAACGTCGCCCATTCCTTCTCTCCCGAGATGCTGCCTGACCTGTTGAGTTACTCCAGCATTTTGTGAATAAATACCTTCGATTTGTACCAGCATCTGCAGTTATTTTCTTATACTACCTGTTGCTCCACTGCGATTTCTCCTCAAGGTATGTCCACTTTGAAGAAGTTCTCCTCCTCTCTTCGACGAGAGTTTAGCAACATGCTCTCTCGTTGCTCCCCCTCGGTGATTTCTCCTACACTCCTACTCTACGACCACATTTTGACCCAGACTCGCTACCACTGCCACATCTGCTTTCTTGGGACTTGCCTGCGTCTCCATCTTCTGCCTCTGGGATTCCAGCTCCATTTCCAGACCTCCAACAGACCATCTGCCGCTTTCCAGGACAATTTTCCTTCAGTGCCCTGCGTTGTACCCTGACTGGGATGTGCCGGCACCAGCAGGCCCTCGCTCTGACTCTCCCACAGCTTCGGGCCTCACTAACCCACACCTGCAACGGGCCCCAACTGTACTTAATTCTTCGCCGAATCCGCGCCCTCAACACTCGATTCCTCCCCTACCTGGAATCCATCAAGGCTCGCAAACTCACCCGCCTCCAGACCGCTGCCTCCACCGACATTCCTCGGCAGCGACTCGACCGCCCGCAGGCCCCGAGCTCCACCGCTGGTCCGCTCCTCCTGCCCGCCCGAACACCACGAGGCCGAGTCCCGCGACGCCATTGCTGCCACCAGGTGCAATACCGATCCTCACCGCCTCCCCAGCCGATCCCAGGCTCGGATCACCGAAGCTGCCGCCGCCGACGCCCACCGCCTCCCCGGGGCCGCCACCGCCGACTTCCGAGGCCTAACTGAGGCTGCCGCCGCCGACATCCGCTGTCTCCCCGGGGCCGCTGCCGCAGATGTCCAAGGCCTACCTGAGGCTTCCACCGCCGCTGCCTCCGACCTCCACCGCCTCCCCGGTGCCGCTGCCGCCGACGTCCAAGGCCTCTTCACCGCCGCCGACTTTCCCGAGCTCTTCACCGCCGCCGACCTTCCCGACCTCTTCACCGCCGCCGCCGCTCTTCCTGACCTCTTCAACGCCGCCGACATTCCCGACCTCTTCACCGCCGCCGACGTCCTCCCCGGCCATCCGCTGACCAAGCCGACCGCCAGTTACCCGGGCTCCAGGTCCCCGCGGGCCTCCTCCAGCGACCGTGTCGACCCGCGCCGCTCCACCGCCCAGCGGCAGGTCGCAGCCTTCGCTGTACCCGGTTCCCAGGACCAACAACAGGCCGCAGCTTCACCCGGCCGACAGACACCGCGCTGGGCCCACAGCCCCCATCAGGCAGAGTCCCGCAGCACCGCTGGGTCATACTGCCCATCCCCTACTACAGGTAACCGCAGCCAGTCCTCCACTGGGTCTCCCCTTCCCCCTCTAGCCAGGCGACCCCAGTACTCCCCACATCGGTCCCCATGCCCCTCTCTGCCCTGCCAACCCACCATCGACTCACCATATATCCCCTCCCCCTCCACCTGCCCCCCTGCCTCCAACCGACCCCAACCCCCAACATTGCCGGGTGTTCACCATCCCCCATGACCTCCCCCTTTCAGACACCGAACGGTCTGTCCTCAGCAGATGCCTTACCTTTGTTCCCCTCCGTCCCCACATCAACGAGTTCTGGGTCCGCCATGACGTGGAGCTCTTCCTCCGCCGCCTCCGCCTCCGAGCCTTTTTCCATGGGAAGGAGTCCCCCTCCCACTGATGACCCCTTCTCCCGTTTCCAACGGCCCCCCTCCTCTTGGACCCCCCCCCCCCCCGGTTGGCCAACTACCCTCACCAGAACTTTTCATCTCCAACTGCCGTTGTGACATTAACCGCCTCAAATTCTCCACTCCCCTGACCAACCCTAACCTCTCCCCTCCTGAGCGTGCAGCCCTGCACTCATTCGTGGGGTCACGTGTGGCGGCGCCTAACGGCTGCGAGCCGCTGGCAGTCTGTTCGTCTTTTTTCCTTTTTTTTGTTGTGTGTCGGTGTTGGGATGGTTTTTGTTTTTGTTTTTTGGCTGTGTATGTGTGGGGGGGTGGGCGGTGGTGGTGGGGGAAACCTTTCCTTTTTAGGTTTCTTCCTCACGGCGCGGGGCGCGGCTCGGCCGCGGGCCTTCCATCGCCCGGTGCGGCTCGGCCGCGAAACTTTACATCGCTGGTGCGGCTCGGCCGCGGGACCTAACATCGCCCGGCGCGGCTAGGCTACCGGACTTTACACCGCTGGTGCGGCTCGGCCGCGGGGCCTTCCATCGCCCGGTGCGGCTCGGCCGCGGGACTTTACATCGCTGGTGCGGCTCGGCCGCGGGACCTAACATCTCCCGGCGCGGCTCGGCCGCTGGACTTTACATCGCCCGGTGCGGCTCGGCCGCGGGACTTTACATCGCTGGTGCGGCTCGGCCGCGGAACCAACCATCGCCCGGCGCGGCCGCGGGACGGTTCAGCGCCAGGCGCGGCTCGGCCGCGGGACTTTACATCGCTGGTGCGGCTCGGCCGCGGGACTTTTCAGCGCCCGGTGCGGCTCGGCCGCGGGGACTTCCATCCCCTTGCGGGGACTGTGCGGGTCGGTCGGGGACGAGCTGTCTGTCCGTGGGCGTGGGGAAGAGAGTGGAAGTTTTGTTGCCTCCATCACACTGAGGGGGTGTTTGGAGTCACTGTGATGGATGTTTGTGTTGGGGTCATGTGCCTTGTGTTCTTTTTTTTTTGTGTGTGACCGCAATGTAATTTCGTTCCGTACCTCGGTACCGAATGACAAATAATGCTTTGTATTGTATTGTATTGTATTCTGGAACAACCCGGACTTAATCATCAAACCCGCTGAAAAGGGAGGTGCTGTGGAGGCTTGCCTGCAGTCCGTCTGTCTTTTGTGTTTTTTGTTGTTTTTGTCTGAATTGTAGTTTTAATATGATGTAGTGTTGTATGTTATGTTTTGGGGGGGGGTGGGAGGGAACGGGAACTGTAACATTCTCTCTCCCGAACGGAGACGTGACCTTTGTTCTGTGTCGTGTCTCCGTTCCCGTTGCGGCCTACCACCGGCCATGCACCTGGGATCACCTGGGGCTCTGGTTCGCAGAGCCCACGGCCCGGACTCACCACCTGCGGCGCTGGCTGCCTGCGGATGCTGCGGGAACGGCTGCGACTCGTCTCCGGAGGCTCCGGCGCGGGGCCGCGTGGACGTCGGAAGCCCGCAGGCCCCTGGATGGGGGCCGACATCGGGAGCTCCGGCAGCGGCAGCGGCAGCGTGTTCGCCCGCCCCAAATCGCGGGGCTTGGGTCGGCCCGCCACGGACCTTTCACCGTCCGGCGCGGCCTGAAATAGGCCGTGGGATTTTTCACCGCCCAGCGGGGGCTTCAATATCGGGAGCCCCGACCGCTCCGACGTGGCAACTCCAACAGCCTGACCGCGGGACAAGACGGCAGGGAAGAGAAAAAGACATTCTGGCCTTCCATCACAGTGAGGAGGGACTGGAGGAGACTCACTGTGATGGATGTTTCTTTTTGTTTGGTGTTAGTTGTGATTGTATGTGTTATTGCATTTTTATTGATTAATCTTATTGGTCTTATTGTTCAACTGCGGGTAATGTTTCATTTCACTACACATTTATGTGTATGTGACAAATAAACGACTATTGACTATTGATATTGTGGTAGTCTGGCTTGCTGACATCTACCGGACTGAGGCCAGACAAGAACTGTCAGACACCTCTTCCTACTTATCCCAGGACCATGACCCCACCGACAAACACCAGACCTTTATCATCAGCACCATCACGGACCACACCTTTTCCGGCGATCTACCCCCCAATGCCTCCAAAGCTATAGTTGCCCAGCCTCGCACGGCCCGATATTACCTCCTAGCTAAAATCCATAAACAGAACTGTCCCGGCAGACCCATTGTCTCTGCCTGCTCATGTCCCACCGAACTTATCTCTACCTACCTCGACTCCATCCTATCCCCCCCTGGTTAAATCCCTCCCCACCTACGTCCAAGACGCCTCACACGCTCTCCATCTCCTCGATAACTTCCGGTTCCCAGGCCCCCACTCCCTCATCTTTACCATGGATGTCCAGTTACTCTACCCTTCCATCCCCCACAAGGATGGTCTCGAAGCCCTCCGTTTCTTCCTCGACCGTAGAACAAGCCAATCCCCATCTACCAACACTCTCCTCCGCCTAGCAGAGCTGGTCCTCACCCTTAGCAACTTCTCCTTTGACTCCTCCCACTTCCTCCAAACCAGAGGTGTAGCTATGGCACTCGCATGGGCCCTAACTACGCTTGCCTCATTGTCGGGTGTGTCGAACAATCCCTGTTCCGGGCATAAACCGGCCCCATCCCGGAACTCTACCTCCGCTACATCGACGACTGCATTGGTGCTACCTCTTGTACCCATGCAGAATTCACTGACATACACTTCACTTCCAATTTCCATCCTGCCCTTAAATATACCTGGAATATCTCCGACATCTCCCTCCCGTTTCGGGACCTCACCATCTCCATCACAGGAGACAGACTAGTGACTGACATCTACTATAAACCCACTGACTCGCACAGCTATCTGGACTACACCTCTCCCCACCCGGTCCCCTGCAAAAAGTCTATCCCCTACTTCCATTTCCTCCGTCTACGCCGCATCTGCGCCGGGGATGAGGTGTTTCACACTAGGGCATCAGAGATGTCCTCGTTCTTCAGAAAACGGGGCTTCCCCTCTTCCATTGTAGATGAGGCTCTTACTAGGGTCTCTTCTAGATCCCGCAGCTCTGCTCTTGTTCCCCCTCCCTGCACTCTTAACAAGGTGCAGAATCCCCCTCGTTCTCACCTTCCACCCCACCAGCCAGCGTATCCAACAAATCATCCGCCAACATTTCCTTCACCTACAACGGGACTCCACAACTCGCCATATCTACCCATCCCCTCCCCTTTCTGCGTTCCGCAGAGACCGTTTCATCCGTAACTCCCTGGTCCACTCGTCCCTTCCTACCCAAACCACCCCATCCCCGGGCACTTTCCCCTGCAACCACACGAGATGCAACACCTGTCCCTCAACTCCATCCATGGACCCAAACAGTCTTTCCAGGTGAGACAGAGGTTCACCTGCACCTCCTCCAACCTCGTCTATTGCATCCGCTGCTCCAGATGTCATCTTATTTACATCGGCGAGACCAAATGCAGGCTCGGCGATCGCTTCGCTCAACACCTGCGCTCGGTCCGCGTTGGCCAATCTGATTTCTCGGTGGCCGAGCACTTCAACTCCCCGTCCCATTCCCAATCTGACCTTTCTGTCATGGGCCTCCTCCAGTGCCATAGTGAGGCCCACCGGAAATTGGAGGAACAGCACCTCATATTTCGCCTGTGCAGCTTGCAGTCCAGTGGTATGAACATCGACTTCTCCAAATTTAGATAGTTCTCCCTCTCTTCCCCTCCCCTTCCCAGATCTCCCTGTCTCTACCTATATCCTTCCTTTGTCCCGCCCCCCTGACATCAGTCTGAAGAAGGGTCTCGACCCGAAACGTCGCCCATTCCTTCTCTCGCGAGATGGTGCCTGACCTGCTGAGTTACGCCAGCATTTTGTGAATAAATACCTTCGATTTGTACCAGCATCTGCAGTTATTTACTTACATATATCCTCTGTGAGATAAAAGTTTCCCCTTCGACTGCTATTAAAACCTTCTCCTCTCGGCGCAAATCTATGTTTCTTGTGCAGGAAAAAATCCTGCAGGTGCTGCTTTAACATAGAAACATAGCAACATAGACAATAGGGCAAGGAGGGGGCCATTCGGCCCTTCGAGCCTGCACCGCCATTCAATGTGATCATGGCTGATCATCCACAATAAACTGTGCTCAACTTCTACCCATATCCCTTGATCCCACGAGCCCCCAGAGCTCTATCTAACTCTCGCTTAACTTCATCCAGTAATTTGCCCTCCACTGCCCTCTGTGTCAGAGAATTCCACAAATTCAAAACTCTGATTGAAAAAGATCCTTCTCACCTCAGTTTTAAATTGCCTCTCCTTTATTCTAAGACTGTGATCCCTGGTTCTTCACTCGCCCAACATTGGGTATATTTTTCCTGCATCCAGCTTGTCCAGTCCATTTTTAATTCTATATGTCTCCATAAGATCCCCTCTCATCCTTCTCAACAGTGAACACAAGCCTTGTCTTTTCAATCTTTCCTCATGTGAAAGTCCCGCCATCCCAGGGATCAATCTCATGAAGGGGGAGGGAGAGCAGCCAGTAGTCGTGGTGCACATTGGCACCAACGATATAGGTAAAAAACGGGATGATGTCCTACATGGTGAATTTAGGGAGCTAGGAGATAAACTTAAAAGTAGGACCTCAAAGGTAATAATCTCTGGATTACTACCAGTGCCACGTGCTAGTCAGATTAGAAATAGGAGGATATTACAGATGAATACGTGGCTTGAGAAATTGTGCAAGGGGGAGGGATTCAAATTTCTAGGACATTGGAACCAGTTCTGGGAGAGGTGGGACAAGTACAAACAGGACGGTCTGCACCTGAGCTGGAATGGAACCAATGTCCTTGGGGGAGTGTTCGCTAGTGCTGTCGGGGAGGATTTAAACTAATGTGGCAGGGGGATGGGAGCATGAGCAGAGAGACAGAGGGGTGTAAAATTAGGGTAGAAGCAATAGGTAGCAAGGTGAAAACTAAAAGTGGCAGGCAGACAAATCCAGGGCAAAAATCAAAAAGGGCCACTTTTCAACATAATTGTATAAGGGGTAAGACTGTTGTAAAAACAAGCCTGAAGGCTTTGTGTCTCAATGCAAGGAGCATTCATAATAAGGTGGATGAGTTGAATGTGCAGATAGTTATTAATGAATATGATATAGTTGGGATTACGGAGACATGGCTCCAGGGTGACCAAGGCTGGGAGCTGAACATTCAGGGATATTCAATATTCAGGAGGGATAGACAGAAAGGAAAAGGAGGTGGGGTAGCGTTACTGGTTAGAGAGGAGATAAACGCAATAGAAAGGAAGGACATTAGCTTGGAGGATGTGGAATCGATATGGGTAGAGCTGCGAAACACTAAGGGGCAGAAAACGCTAGTGGGAGTTGTGTACAGGCCACCTAACAGCAGTAGTGAGGTTGGGGATGGCATCAACAGGAAATTAGAAATACGTGCACCAAAGGTGCAGCAGTTATAATGGGTGACTTCAATCTACATATAGATTGGGTGAACCAAATTGGCAGGGGTGCTGAGGAAGAGGATTTCTTGGAATGTTTGCGAGATGGTTTTCTAAACCAAAATGTCGAGGAACCAACGAGAGAGCAGGCCATTCTAGACTGGGTATTGAGTAATTAGGAAGGGTTAGTTAGCAGTCTTGTTTTGCGAGGCCCCTTGGGCAAAAGTGACCATAATATGGTGGTTCTTCATTAGGATGGATAGTGACAAAGTCAATTCAGAAACAAGTGTTCTGAACTTAAAGAAAGGTAACTTTGAGGGTATGAGACGTGAATTGTCCAAGATAGACTAGCAATTTATACTTAAAGGGTTGACGGTGGACATGCAATGGAAGGCATTTAAAGATTGCATGGATGAACTACAACATTTGTTCATCCCAGTTTGGCAAAAGAACAAACCAGGAAAGGTAGTGCATCCGTGGCTAACAAGGGAAATCAAGGATAGTATTAAAACAAAAGATGAAGCATATAAATTAGCCAGAAAAAGTAGCATACCAGTGGACTGGGAGAAATTGAGAGTCCAGCAGAGGAGGACAACGGGCTTAATTAGAAAAGGGAAAATAGATTATGAGTTTTATGGATAATTCAGAGTTTTATGGATAATTATGAGATTTTCTGGATAATTGGGCCTGTTTCTGGGAAAGGTGGGAAATTTATAGGCCGGACGGTCTCCGCCTTAACCAGAGGGGGACCAATATCCTGGCGGGGAGGTTTGCTAGCACTGCTGGGGAGGGTTTAAACTAATTTGGCAGGGGGTTGGAATACAGCATGGAGCTAGTATAGGGGGTGAGGAGAAGGGAAATATAGAGGAAAAAACTGGTCAGATTGGGAGGCAGAACAAGAATGCCCCAGCACAATGGGGTAGGGCAAGTCTGAACGGCATTTATTTTAATGCAAGGAGTATTGGAAGCAAGGGGGTGAATTGAAGGTGTTACTGAACACATGGGAGTACGACATTGTTGCCATTACGGAAACATGGTTGAAGGAAGGGCAGGACTGGCAGCTCAATATTCCAGGAAATAGAATCTTCAGGAGAGACAGAGAGCAGGGAAAAAGTGGAGGGGATGTTGCAGTATTAATCAAATAATCTATTTATGCTGTAAGTAGGGATGACATATTAGCGGGTTCCTCAAATGAGGCTATTTGGGTGGAATTGAGAATTAGAAAAGGGGCATGCACCTTACTGGGTGTATACTACAGACCCCCCAACAGTCAGAGGGAAATAGAAGAACATATTTGTAGGCAAATCTCGGGGTGTGTGAAAACAACAGGGTAGTAATAGTAGGGGATTTCAACTTCCCGAATATTGATTGGGATAACCAAAGTGTCAAGGACCCAGAGGGTGCAGAGTTCGTAAGAGTCATCCAGGAGGGCTTTTTGAGCCAATATGTTGAAAGTCCAACAAGGGATGGGGCGGTATTGGACATAATCTTGGGAAATGAGGTAGCTGAAGTGTCAGTAGCAAAGCACTTTGGTGACAGTGATCACAATTCAGTGATATTTAAGGTGGTAATGGAAAAGGATAAAGAGGGACCTGAGGGAAAATTTCTAAATTGGGGCAAAGCCGATTTTAATCTGATAAGGCAGAAGTTGGCCCTGGTGGACTGGGATCAGCTTCTCGTGGGGAGGACCGCATCAGAACAGTGGGAGTCATTCAAAGGAATAATTGAAAAAGTACAGAGGAAGCATGTTCCCCTAAAGTTTAAGGGTGGGACAAACAAGTCCAAAGAACCTTGGATGTCGAACGATATAGTAGGATTGATTCGAAAAAAAGGGGGGCTTTTGGAAGGCATAAAGAACTTAAGGCACAGGCATCATTAGAGGAATACAGAAGGTGTAGGGCGGTTCTTAAAAAAGAAATTAGGAGAGCAAAAAGGGACCATGAGATAACACTAGCGGGCAAAATAAAAGAAAATCCCAAAGTGTTCTATAAGTATATCAAGGGTAAGAGGATAACGAGGGAAAGAGTGGGGCCCATCAGGGACCATTGTGGAAAGCTGTGTCAAAGTCAATTTTATTGTCAATCCTCAGCCAGTTTACACAGACAGAAAATCGAAATACCGTTTCCCACAATCCCGAGGAACAAAGTGCATAAAACAAAAGGCACAGCAAACAACAATCAACATAAAATATAAAATATAAAATATAGTCACTTCAAATTTTTTTTTAAAAAGTGTCTGGTGCTGGATGTGCGTGTGTGTGGGGTGTTAAAGTCCAGGTCCCATAGGGGCAGGGGAGAGAGGAGGAAGGGAGGGGAGAGAGTTCAGCATCCTGACAGCCTGGTGGAAAAAACTGGAGCCAGAGGATGTAGGAGATGTTTTAAATGATTTTTTTGCATCTGTTTTTACGAGGGAGGAGGGCGATGCCAACTTAGATATGGAGCAGGAGGGTTGTGATGTTCTTGAGCATATTGCTATTGACAGGGAGGCGGTGCTGGAGGCTCTGGCAGGCTTAAAAGTGGATAAGTCTCCGGGCCCTGACGAGATGTATCCCAGGATGCTGAGAGAGGCAAGGGAGGAGATTGCGGGGGCTCTGGCACAAATTTTCAGCGCCTCTCTTGCAACAGGGGATGTACCGGAGGACTGGAGGATAGCTAATGTGGTGCCATTATTTAAAAAGGGCAGAAGGGATAAACCTGGGAACTACAGGCCGGTGAGTCTGACATCGGTGGTGGGGAAGCTGCTAGAAAAGATTCTGAGGGACAGAATCAGTCTTCACTTGGAGGATCGAGGGTTAATTAAGGATAGTCAACATGGCTTTGTTAATGGAAGGTCGTGTCTGACTAACTTGATTGAATTTTTTGAAGGGGTGACCAAGGAGGTAGATGGGGTAGTGCAGTGGAAGTGGTATACATGCATTTCAGTAAGGCTTTTGACAAGGTCCCACACAGGAGACTAGTCAAGAAGGTAAGAGCCCATGGGATCCAGGGCATCTTGGCAAAATGGATAAAAAAACTGGCTTAGTGACAGAAGGCAGAGGGTGATGGTAGAAGGTTGCTTCTGTGACTGGAGGCCGGTGTCCAGTGGGGTGCCGCAGGGATCGGTGTTGGGTCCCTTACTGTTTGTAATCTACATTAATGATCTGGATGTCAACGTACAGGACATGGTCAGCAAGTTTGCAGATGACACAAAGTTAGGGGTTGGTGAATAGCGAGGAAGGGATTTGCGAGCTGCAGGAAGATATAAATGAGATGGACAGATGGGCGGAGCAGTGGCAGATGGAATTTAATCCTGAAAAGTGCGAGGTGATGCACTTTGGCAGGAATAACTTGGAGAGGGAGTACACCATGAGTGGAAGGACCATACGGAAGACAGGGCTACAGAGGGACCTTGGAGTACAGGTACACAAATCCTTGAAGGCAGCAGGACAGGTAGACAGGGTGGTCAAAAAGGCTTATGGGTTACTGGCCTTCATTAGCCGGTGCATCGAATATAAAAGTAGGGGGTTATCATGGAATTGTACAGAACACTGGTGAGGCCACAGCTGGAGTATTGTGCACAGTTCTGGTCACCACATTATAGAAAGGATGTGATAGCTTTGGAGAGGGTACAGAGGAGATTCACCAGGATGCTGCCAGGAATGAAGGGGCTCGGCTATGAGGAGAGACTGAGCAGACTGGGGTTGTTTTCCCTGGAGCAGAAAAGGCTGAGAGGGGACATGATCGAGGTGTACAAGATCATGAGGGGCATAGATGAGGTAGATGGCGGGGAACTTCTTCCACTGGTGGAAGGTTCAACCACGAGGGGACATAGATACAGGGTAAGGGGAGGGAGGTTTCGGGGGGATATGAGAAATACCTTTTTCACCCAGAGGGTGGTTGGAGTCTGGAACTCACTGCCTGGGGTGGTGGTGGAGGTGGGAACACTCACAACGTTTAAGAGGCATTTGGATGGGCACTTGAAATGCTACAACATTCAGAGCTACGGTCCAAATGCGGGAAAATGGGATTAAAATTAGACTGTGTTTGGTAACTGGCGGCACGGACACGATGGGCCGAAGGGCCTCTTTCTGTGCTGTAGGACTCTATGACTCTATGACTCTAAACTGGCAGGGAACATAAAAACTGACTGCAAAAGCTTTTATATATATGTGAAGAGAAAAAGATTAGTTAAAACAAATGTAGGTCCCTTTCAGTCAGAAACAGGTGAATTGATCATAGGGAACAAGGAGATGGCAGACCAATTGAACAACAACTTTGGTTCTGTCTTCACTAAGGAAGACATAAACAATCCGCTGGAAATAACAGGGGACCGGGGGTCTAATGAGATGGAGGAACTGAGGGAAATCCAGGTTAGTCGGGAAGTGGTGTTAGGTAAATTGAATGGATTAAAGGCCGATAAATCCCCAGGGCCAGATAGGCTGCGGAATGGCAGGCAGTGACTAGTAGGGTACCGCAAGGCTCAGTGCTGGGACCCCAGTTATTTACAATATATATTGATGATTTGGACGAGGGAATTGAATGCAACATCTCTAAGTTCGCGGATGACACGAAGCTGGGTGGCAGTGTTAGCTGCGAGGAGGATGCTAGGAGGCTGCAACGTGACCTGGATAGGTTATGCGAGTGGGCAAATGCATGGCAGATGCAATATAATGTGGATAAATGTGAGGTTATCCACTTTGGCGGCAAGAACAGGAAAGCAGAGTATTACCTGAATGGTGCCCAATTAGGAAAAGGGGAGATGCAACGTGACCTGGGTGTCATGGTACACCAGTCATTGAAAGCAAGCGTGCAGGTGCAGCAGGCAGTGAAGAAAGCGAATGGTATGTTAGCATTCATAGCAAGATTTAAGTATAGGAGCAGGGAGGTTCTGCTGCAGTTGTACAGGGCCTTGGTGAGACCACACCTGGAGTATTGTGTACAGTTTTGGTCTCCAAATCTGAGGAAAGACATTCTAGCCTTAGAGGGAGTACAGAGAAGGTTCACCAGATTGATCCCTGGAATGGCAGGACTTTCATATCAAGAAAGACTGGATAGACTGGGCTTATATTCGCTGGAATTTAGAAGACTGAGGGGGGATCTTATTGAAACATATAAAATTCTTAAGGGGTTGGACAGGCTAGATGCGGGAAGATTGTTCCCGATGTTGGGGAAGTCCAGAACCAGGGGTCACATCTTAAGGATAAGGAGGAAGTCTTTTAGGACCGAGATGAGAAAACATTTCTTCACACAGATAGTGGTGAGTCTGTGGAATGCTCTGCAACAGAAGGTAGTTGAGGCCAGTTCATTGGCTATATTTAAGAGGGAGTTAGATGTGGCCCTTGTGGCTAAAGGGATCAGGGTATCTATCTATCTATCTATCTATCTATCCATCTATCTATCTATCTATCTATCTATCTATCTATCTATCTATCTATCTATCTATCTATCTATCTATCTATCTATCTATCTATCTATCTATCTATCTATCTATCTATCTATCTATCTATCTATCTATCTATCTATCTATCTATCTATCTATCTGTCTGTCTGTCTGTCTGTCTGTCTGTCTGTCTGTCTGTCTGTCTGTCTGTCTGTCTGTCTGTCTGTCTGTCTGTCTGTCTGTCTGTCTGTCTGTCTGTCTGTCTGTCTGTCTATCTATCTGTCTATCTATCTATCTATCTATCTCTCTCTCTCTCTCTCTCTCTATCTATCTATCTATCTATCTATCTATCTATCTATCTATCTATCTATTTATCTATCGCTAAAACCGATCTTGTGTATATATGTATGGTCTATCAGTGATTTCGCCAAAACGATAAACCCTAGCGCCACAATTTGTGTACCGCCTTAATCACCACTCTCCCCACCGGTGCCAAAAACAGGGAAATTTAAATTGGTCGTATATTTTTTTTAATTAGAGAGGTTTTAAACTTAAAACATTTAATTTCTAACCGATTTATTGAAGGTCTTCAGCGTGTGACGTCACAATGCCCCTGTGAGATGAGCTCGCGCTGCCCCCCCCCCCCCTCCTCCCCCACAACTCATGCAGATATATGTATAACATGTGGACCTGCAGGCACAATGGTTAACCACAGCGCCACAATGTTACCGCCACCTTAATCACCACTGTCCTGGCGACTGTTTATAACAAGTTTTATTTAAATTGGTCGTATATCTTTTAAGTTACAGACATTTTAAACTTTAAAACTCTCATTTCTAAACACATTTTTCCAAAGTGCTGTGCGGCTGACGTTACCACGCACGGCCTCTCCTCACTCGCACAATCAAAATGGACGCCGTTAGCGGAGCCGCCCGCCCGCGGTCACCGCCTCCCCTCTCCTCTCCTCACTCTCCCCGCTCTCTCACACCCGGGGGACACTCCCGAGCAGGAGGGAGATGGTCGGACTGATGGTCCTCATCCTTCCCTTCAACCCACGCCATGGCGTCCTAGAGTCCCCCATTATGCCTGGGCCCAGCGCCCCGCACCTTTACTGCACACAGGCCGCAGCGCAGCGGGCAGCTTCTTCTCCTCCTTCGCGACTTCAGACCCGTCGCTACTTCAGACAGATGGCTGCCTCCTCACGCTCCGCCATCTTGTGCGTGCCTCCAGCCGCTCCCCTCGCTTCTCCCCCCTCCCCACACTCCCAGACCGGCCCCGCCCGACTCGAGTAGTCGCACCTCCGCTGCCCGACTCCAGTAGTCGCACCTCCGCTGCCTGACTCCAGTAGTCCGGCGCTCCCTCCTTCCTGCACGTTCGGTAAGTGCCTTTCGCGGCCAACGGCTCCACGGAGGGGAGGGGAGTGGACGTGGGGGCCGAGTGGGTGGGGGTATGAGGGGGGTGAGGGTGGGGGGAGGATAGAGTGGGAGGACGAGGGAGTGGGGGAGGCGGGGGCGGATAAGGAGAGAGAGGGGTTGGTGGGGAAAGGGCGGGGGTGAGGGAGAGTGCGTGAGAGTGGGGCTGGGAAGGAGAGAATGGTGGGGTTGGAGGAGAGAATGGGAGGGTGGGGGGAGAGTGGGGAAAGGGGTGGTGGGGGAGAGTGAGAGGGGCTGGGGAGGGGAAGATGGTAAGAGGGGAGAGTGCGGGAGGGGTGAGGGGGACACTGAGGGTGGGTGTGGGTGGAGGTGAGCGTGGGGGTAGGAAGGGGGGAGGAGACGAGTGGGAGTGGGGGAAAGTGAGAGTGGGGCTCGGGGAAGAGAGAGTGATGGAAACGGGTGGAAATGGGGGTGGTTGGGAAAGGGGGTGGGGGAGAGTGAGAGGGACTGGGGAGGAGGGAATGGGGTGGGAGGAGGAGAGAATGGGGGAAAGGGGGGTGGTGGGGAAGGGGGTGGGGGAAGAGAGTGGGACTGGGGAGGAGGGCAGAGTGTGGGTGGGGAGAAGGGGACAGCATAGGTGAGGGGAGGGGGTGGTGGTGGGGGGGATGAGAGAGTGGTGGTAGGGGGGAAGGGGGACAGTGGGGTTCAGGGAAGAGGGGAGAGTGGGGGAGGGGGAGGTTTGGAGGAGCAGAGAGTGGGTGGGAGGGAGTTGGACTGGGGAGGGGGACAGCGGGGGAGGGGGGTTGTAGTGGGGGGACGAGAGAGGGGGTGGGAGGAGGAGAGAGGAGAGAGAGGAGGAGGCGGGGGGTGGGTGAGGAGGGGTGGAGGAGAGCGGGGGCTGGGAGACAGTGACAGTGGGGCTGAGGAGGAGAGAATGTAAGGGTGGGGAGAAGAGAGGGGTGGGGAGAGGGAGAGTGGGAGAAAGGGGGTGGGGGAGTGGAAGAGTGGGGGAAAGGGAGGAGAGAATGTGGGGGTGGGGGAGGAGAGTGGGGGAAAGGGGGGTGGTGGGGAATGGGGGGGTGGGAGAGTGCGAGTGGGGGTGGGAGGGAGAATGAAACTGGAGAGGAGGGCAGAGTGCGGGTGGGGTGGAGGAAGGGTGGGGGGAAGGGGATAGCAGGGAGGGGTGGGGGGAAGGGGACAGCAGCGGGGGTGGTAGTGGGGGATGAGTGAGTATTGGTGGGGGGAAGGGGGACAGCGGGGGTCAGGGAAGAGGGGAGTGGGGGAGGGGGAGGTTGGGAGGAGCACAGAGTGCGGTTGGGAGGGAGAGTGGGACTGGGGAGGGGGACAGCAGGGGAGGGGGTGGTGGTGGGGGGTCAGTGGGGGTGGGAGGGAAGGGGGCCAGTGAGGGTCAGGGAAGAGTGGAGAGTGGAGGGGTGGGAAGGGGGGAGGTGGTTGGGGGGAATGGGACAGTGAGAGTGAAAGGAGGGGAGGGGGTGGAGGATAGAGGGGGTGTAGTGGAAAGGTGGTCGTGGTGGTGGGAAGAGATTGGGGGGAAGGGGGACAGAGGGCGTGGGGGACAGTGAGAATGCGGGTGGGGCGATTGGTTGGAGGGGAGGGTAGGGGTGGGGGGAGAGAGTGGGGGAGGCTGGGGTGGGTGAGGAGGGGTGGAGAGAGGGGGTGGAGAGTGAGAGTGGGGCTGGGGGAGAGTGCGAGTGGGGCTCGGGAGGAGAGAATATGGGGGGGGGTGTTGGGGAGGAGACAGTGGTGGAAAGGGGGATGGTGGGGAATGGGGGGGTGGAGGAGAGTGCGAGTGGGGGTGGGAGGGAAAGTGGGACTGGGGAAGAGGGCAGATTGGGGTGGGGAGGAGGGGTGGGGGGAAGTGGACAGCAGGGGTGGGGGAGGAGGTGGTGGTGTTGGTGGGGGGATGAGAGAGTGGGGTGGGGAAAAGGGTAAAAATAGGGCGAATGGAAGATGCGAGAGTTGGGGTTAGGGAGGGGGGATAAGGGGGATTGAGTATGGGGTTGAGGGTGCTACACCAATACAGGAGAGGCTTTGGGTGCAAGGCCCCTCAGTCACAACCTCTCCCCTTCCCTGTACCGCCTATAATTGCACTCCCCCTCCCCTGGAGGAGCACGACACCACAGTGAAGGAGAAAAAAGATGGCCGCTGGCTGGATGTTGTCAGTGGCTCCCTCTCCCCTTTCCCCTCCCCCACCCCATTCACCCCTCCTCACCCACCCCTCCCCTCTCCACCCCCCCCCCCCCCCCCCTTCCTCACCCCCCCCCCATTGAGATTCTTTTTTTTTAACAGACAATTTATTTTTAGGGAAAAAACGCGATTTCCCCAGATCACAATGGAAACCCCACGAGGGTCTATAAGTGATATCTATGGTCTATGTCATTTCGCCAAAACGATAAACCCTAGCGCCACAATCTTTGCACCGCCTTAATCACCACTCTCGCCGCCGGCGCCGATAACAGGGTCATTTAAATTGGTCGTATATTTTTTTTTAATTAGAGAGGTTTTAAAGTTAAAACATTTAATTTCTATCCGATTTATTGAAGGTCTTCAGCGTGTGACGTCACAATGGCATCCGTGCGCCTGTGAGATGCCATTGCCCGGGACCAGCGCCCCGCACTGTTACCGCACACAGGCCGCAGCGCAGCGGGCAGCTTCTTCTGCTCCTCCTTCAGCGGCCGTCTCCACCGATGGCGGCGTCGACGAGTGCCGCTGCCACCGACGGACCCGTCAGACAGATGGCGGCCTCCTCACGCTCCGCCATCTTGTGCGCGCCTCCCGCCGCGCCTCTCTCCTCTCTCCCCTCGCTTCTCTCCGCTCCCGACGTTGCCAGATCCGCCGGCCCGCCTCGCGTAGTCCCAACTCCGCCGCCCGCCTCGAGTAGTCCGACCTCCGCTGCTCGACTCCAGTAGTCCGGCGCTCGCTGCTCCTCCCTGCACGCTCGGTAAGTGCCTTTCGCCGCCAACCGCTCCACGGAGCGGAGGGGAGTGGACGTGGGGGCCGAGTGGGCGGAGGGAAGGGTGTGGGTAGGAGATGGGTGAGGGTGGGGGAGGAGAGTGTGGGTGAAAGGGGGTGGTGGGGAAAGGGGGGGAGAATGGTAGTCGGAGAGGAGAGAGTGGGGCGAGGGGGAGAGTGTGACTGGAGATGGGGGCAGCGGCGGTGTGGGGGTGGTTGGGGAAGAGGGTGTGGGGTTGGGGCGATGGGGAACAGTGGGGGTCAGGGAAGCGGGGAGACTGGGAGGTGGGTGGGAGGAGCAGAGACTAGGGGTGGGAGGGAGAGTGGGACTGGGGAGAGGGTGGTGGTGGTGGGAAGACAGAGTGGGGGTGGGGTGGGAAGAGAATGGGAAAAAGGGGGACTGTGGTGGTCAGGGGAGAGTGGGGGTGGGGAAGAGGGAGTGTGGGGAGGAGGACAGGGAAAATGCGGGTGGGGAGAGTGGGTGGAGGGTAGGGGTGGGATGAGGATGGGGAGGAGAGGGTGGGGGAGGCGGGGGTGGGTGAGAATGGGTGGAGGAGAGAGGGGGTGTGGGAGAGTGAGAGTAAGGCTGGGGAAGAGAGAATGTGGGGCTGGGGAGGAGAGAATGGGGAGGGGAATGTGCGAGTGGGGGTGGGAGGGAAAGGGGTACTGGGTAGGAGGGCAGGGTGGGGTGGGGAGGAGGGAAGAGTGGGGATGGAGAAGAGGGGTGGGGGGAAAGGTACAGTAGGGGTGGGGGAAGGAGGGGTTGTGGGGGTGGGGAGAAGGGGGACAGTGGGGGTCAGGCAAGATGGGAGAGTGGGGGGTAGGAAAGGGGGAGATAAGGTGATTCAGTAGGGGGTTGAGGGTGCTACACCAATACAGGAGAGGCTTTGGGTCCAATGCTCGGTCACACCCTCTTCCCTTCCCTGTACCGCCTTTAATTGCGCTCCCTCTCCCCTGGAGCAGCACGGCACCACAGTGAAGGAGAAAGAAGATGGCCTCTGGCAGGACGGTGTCAGTGGCTCCGTCTCCCCTTTCCCCTCTCCACCCATTCCCCCTCCACCACCCCATTCCCCCTCCCCCACCCCATTGCCCCTCCCCCACCCCATTGCCCCTCCTCACCTACCCCACCCCTCTCCACCCACGCCCTTCCCCTCCCCCCATTCAGATTCTTTTTTTTTTAAGAGACATTTTATTTTAAAGAAAAAACGAGATTTTCCCAGGTCACAATGGAAAACCTTGGAGGGGAGGGTAGGGGAGAGGGTGGGGGAGGAGAGAGTGGGGGGTGCGGGGGTGGGTGAGGATGGGAGGAGAAGAGAGGGGGGTGGGTGAGAGGGAGAGTGGGGCTGGGGAGAGTGAGAGTGGGGCTGGGGGAGGAGATAATGTGGGGGGTGGAGGGAGGGGAGAGTGGAGGAATGGGGCGAGGAGAGAGTGGTAGAAAGGGGGGTGGTGGGGAATGGGGGGTGGACGAGAGTGCGAGTGGGGGTGGGAGGGAGAGTGGGACTGGGGAGGAGGGCAGGTTGGGTGGGTGAATGGGGAGAGTGGGGGTCAGGGGAGAGTGGGGGTCAGGAAGAGTGGGGGGAAGGGGTGGGGTGAGTGGGTGGAGGGGAGTATGGGGTAGGTGGGGGTGATGTTGGGGGTAGGAGGGGGTGAGGGTGGGGGAAGTCGAGAGTGAAGGGAAGCGGGGGTGAGGGAGGAGAAGTGGAGAGAGGGGCGTGGGGGAGAGTGAGGGTGGGGCTGGGGAGGAGAGAATGGGGAGGAGAGAGTGGGGGAGAGGGGGGTGCGGAAAAGGGGGGGTGGGAAGAGTGAGAGTGGGGTTGGGGAGGAGAAAATGGGGGTAGGGA
>NC_135987.1:0-17000 GCF_053455715.1 Rhinoraja longicauda | reverse complement strand
GCCAGCACACCCATTCATTGTGATCTTGGCTGATCATCTATAATCAGTGCCTGCCTTCTCCCTTGATTCCACTAGCCCCGAGAGCTCTATCTAACTCTCTTTTAAATTCACCCAGTGAATTTGCCTCCACTGCCTTCTGTGGCAGAGAATTCCACAAATTCACAATTCTCTGGGTGAAAACGTTTTTTCTCACCTCAGTTTTAAATGGCCTCCACTTTATTCTGTGTCCCTTGGTACTGGACTCCCGCAACATTGGGAACATTTTCCCTGCATCTAGCTTGTCTAGTTATGATTTTATACGTCTCTATACGATCCCCTCTCATCCTTCTAAACTCCAGTGAATACAAGCCTAGTCTTTCCAATCTTTCCTCATATGACGGTCCCTCCATCCCCGGGATTAACCTCGTGAGCCTACGCTGCACTGCCTCAATAGCAAGGATGTCCTTCCTCAAATTAGGAGACCAAAACTGCACACAATACTCCAGATGTGGTCTCACCAGGGCCCTATACAATTGCAGAAGGACTTCTTTGCTTCCGTACTCAAATCCTGTCGTTATGAACGCCAACGTGCCATTAGCTTTCTTCACTGCCTGCTGTACCTGCACGCTTACTTTCAGTGACTGGTGGACAAGCAATCAATGTATTACCAACCCAACCTTACTCACAGCGTAGCACTGCTGTTCGCAACCGAGCACAAATATAACTGTTTTTATTCGCAAGCTCAGATAATCTCTCCCAGTGATAAATATTTTCCGTTTCTTCCGCATCTTTGGGGCTGACGAGATTGGGATATTGTTAAGAAATTAGTTCTGCCGCCTATTTTAACCTTTTTTGATTTCCACGTTGCGATATCGATAAGATCAATCGCTGCATTTTAACGCATGACGGCAAACGCTTTGGTTTCATGGTAAACGACCACGAGTAATTCATTGTGCGCAACGCAGCGGTGGATTTCCTGCCTTACAGCGAAAGCAGCGCCGAAGACCCGGGTTCAATCCCGACTGCGGGTGCTGTCTGCACGGAGTTTGTACGTACTCCTTGCGTGGGTTTTCTCCGAGATCTTTGGTTTCATCCCACACTCCAAAGACGTACAGGTATGCAGGTTGTAGGATAGCATTAACGTGCGGGGATCGCTTGTCGGTGCGGAGCCGGAGAGCCAAAAGGGCCTGCTTCCGCGCTGCATCTCTAAACTAAACGTATTTATTTTATTGAAGTTATCGGTAATGTTCAGTTGCTGGATTCAGACAATTCATTTTACTCTTTCGAATGAAGGAACGGTTTCATTTAATTTTAGAATCTCCGTCTGCTGATTGCAGTGCGCATTGGCTTCTTTAAATGTTCCTTGAGTTTTTGGGAAATCTACGTGCTTGTGCACAACCATGGACTTAAAACATCACCTTTGTTCCTTTCATGGCAGTTACGCTCGGACCTTTAAGATTTATGTGCAGTGCTTGATTTTCAAATAATTTAACTTTGGCGCTTCCTCAACAGTCTGCCTGCCTTTATAGAACGACTTGAATATAATCAGGCAAAATGAACCAAACTCTTGAAAGGTTTGAAATTGACCATAATAAATCAGATTCAGAAAAAAAACAATCAATAAAAAACGAAGAATCTCTGACATGAAGCATTTCTATGTTTCTATGTCTATGTTTCTATTTCCTATCAAAACAAAACTTCACTGACCCGTTGAATGTTTCTAGCAATTAATGTTTTAATTTCACATTTCATCCTTTATTTTTCTATTTTCTGTATTTTTATTCCATGAGGGGAGCTTGCTTGTGATGCCCAGAATTCTTTAGCGAGGGTAATTAACACTCTCAGTCCGGTCACGTGTGCTTTTTAAAAATTTGTACTCCATCACTCTTCAACAGTCGCAGATGAGTGTAAATGAGGAGGCGGACATGAGTGCGTAAGTTAATAATTTGTCCTGCCGCCTGTGAGGTTTCAGGAAGAAATTCAACGAGTTTATTGCCAAAATGGAGAGCTGGTGCGGGAACTCAGCGTCTCCGAGCGCATCTGAAGCGGAAATGCGTAATCGAGGTATGGGATGGAGACACTTCATGTTGAGCTTCTTTACGTCCTCAGAGATTCTCTGACCCGCTGAGTTTCCTTGCAGCTGTCTTATTTTTCCAACACTTTCAGACTCTTGTCTTTTCAGTTTATTGTCAGATCCTGCATGGAAAGCATTGTTCTCAACAATGGCTGATGGAAATGTCATTGAATTTCCATTGAAAGACACAAAATGCTGGAGTAACAGCGGGGCAGGTCTGCGCTTTGTCTTGCCGATCTATTGAAGTTCACACCTGGAACAGCCCATATTCTGGATAGAAAAAATGGATGTCCTTTCAGGTCGAAACCCTTCTTCAGGCTGAGCGCCAGTGGAAACGAGGCTACAGAGATAATGAAGTGTAAGAGATCGAAAGAGATGCTGATTAAGGGAAATGTAGAATAGATCATTAGTTAGGAGAAGGTGGCAACAAAGCAAACAGAGACAGAATGTCGTCTGGGGGACAGTCAAACGTCCGAGAAATGGAAGGTAGAGGGATAGAGAGAGCGGGAAACCAAGGATTACTTGAAGTTAACGAACGCAATATTCATACCGCTGGGGTGTAAGGTGTCCAAGCGAAATTCGAAATTCCTCCAATTTGCGCTGAACCTCACTCTGACAATGGAGGAGCCACAGGACAGAAAGGTCAGTATGGGAATGCGAGGGGGAGTTAAAGTGTTCGGGAAACGGGAGTTCAGGTAAGTTTAGGCGGCATGAGCGGAGGTGTTCAACGAAACGATCGCCGAGCCTGTGTTTGGGCTCGCCGATATATTGTATACGAGTTCAAATCCGGAACAGCGCATATAGTAGATGAGGTTGGAGGAGGTGCAAGTGAACCTATGCCTCACCTGAAAAGATTGTCGGGGTCCTTGGACGGAGTCCAGGGAGGGGGTATATGGACAGGTGTTGCATATCCTGCCTTTGTAGGGGAAAGTATCTTGGGAGCGAGTGGCTAGGTGGGAACGGTCGAGTTAACCAGGGAGTTCCGGTGGAAACGGTCTCTGCGGAAAAGGGTGCAGATAGGAATATGTGGCTAGTGGTGGGATCCGGTTAGAGTTGGCGAAAATGTCGGAGGATTATGTGCTCTATGCGATTACTGATGGGGTGAAAGATGTGGATTAGGGGGACTCTGTCCCTGTTGCGACTGGGGGGAAGCAAACGTGGAGCTGTGGGATATCGCGGAGGCCCTGACGGTCTCGTCTGTGATGGAAGAGGGGAACCCCCGTTCCCTAAAAATATGAGTACATTTCCGATGTCCTGGTATGGAACACGTCGTCTTGGGCTCAGATGCAGCGTAATATATTCCTTTATTCATCCCACAACGGGGAAATTTACAATTTCGGTTGAATTGGGATTACGGGATAGAGTCTTTGCAGGAGGCAGTAAGTATAGTCCAGATAGTTGTGGGAGTCAGCAAGTTTATAATGGATGTCTATCTCCTGTGGTAGAGACGATGAGATCAAGAAACGGTGGAGAATTGTCGGAGATGGTCCAAGTGACTTTGAGTGCAGGGTGGAAATTAGTAGTTAAGTTAATGACGTAAGTGGGTGCAGGAGGTAGCCCCGACACAATCTTCAATGTAGCGGAGATAGAATTCAGGGATAGGGCCAGTGAACCCCTGCAACAGGGATTGCTCGAAGTACCGTACAAAGAAGCAGGCATAGCTGGGATTTGGTAGAAATGGGAGGAGTCGAATGATAAGTTGTTAAGAGTAAGGCCCAGCGGAATGCAGTACCAGGCGGAAGAGTACAAGTAATAATTGAAATAATTATTATATATATTAATATATAAATATTCATGAATAAATTAAACCTATTTTGTAGATGTTGTTCTAAAGACTATGCCAAAAAACTATTACAGTATAGCAAAGGGGATTACAGAGGCATGAGGCAGGAGTTGGCCAAAATTGACTGGAAGGAGGCCATAACAGGGAAGACTGTGGAACAGCAATGGCAGGTATTCCTGGGAATAATGCAGAAGTTGCAGGATCAATTTATCCCAAAGAGGAGGAAAGATTCTAAGGGGAGTAAGAAGCACCCGTGGCTGACAAGGGAAGTCAAGGACAACATAAAAATAAAAGGGAAGAAGTATAACATAGCAAAGAAGAATGGGAAGCCAGAGGATTGGGACTCTTTTAAAGAGCAACAGAAGATGACTAAAAAGGCAATACGGGGAGAAAAGATGAGGTACGAGGGTAAACTAGCCAATAATATAAAGGAGGATAGTAAAAGCTTCTTTCGGTATGTGAAGAGGAAAAAAATAGTCAAGGCAAATGTGGGTCCCTTGAAGACAGAAGCAGGGGAATTTATTATGGGGAACAAGGAAATGGCAGAAGAGTTGAACCGGTACTTTGGATCTGCCTTCACTGAGGAGGATACAAACAATCTCCCAGATGTTCTAGTGGCCAGAGATCCTAGGGTGACAGAGGAACTGGAGGAAATCCACATTAGGCAGGAAAAAGTTTTCGATAGGCTAATGGGACTCAAGGCTGATAATCCCCAGGGCCTGATGGTCTGCATCCCAGGGTGCTTAAGGAGGTGGCTCTAGAAATTGTGGACGCATTAGTAATTACTTTCCAATGTTCTATAGATTCCGGGTCAGTTCCTGTGGATTGGAGGGTAGCTAATGTTATCCCACTTTTCAAGAAAGGAGGGAGAGAGAAAACGGGAAATTATAGACCAGTTAGTCTGACATCAGAGGTGGGGAAGATGCTGGAGTCAATTATAAAAGACGAAATTGCGGAGCATTTGGATCGCAGTAACAGGAACGTTCCGAGTCAGCATGGATTTACGAAGGGGAAATCGTGCTTGACTAATCTACTGGAATTTTTTGAGGATGAAACTAGGAAATTTGACAGGGGAGAGCCGGTGGATGTGGTATACCTCGACTTTCAGAAAGCCTTCGACAAGGTCCCACATAGGAGATTGGTGGGCAAAATTAGAGCACATGGTATTGGAGGTAGGGTACTGACATGGATAGAAAGTTGGTTGACAGACAGAAAGCAATGAGTGGGGATAAATGGGTCCCTTTCAGAATGGCAGGCAGTGACTAGTGGGGTACCGCAAGGCTCGGTGTTGGGACCGCAGCTATTTACAATATACATCAATGACTTGGATGAAGGGATTAAAAGTACCATTAGCAAATTTGCCGATGATACAAAGCTAGGTGGCAGTGTGAACTGTGAGGAAGATGCTATGAGGTTGCAGGGTGACTTGGACAGCTTGTGTGAGTGGTCGGATGCATGGCAGATGCAGTTTAATGTGGATAAGTGTGAGGTTATCCACTTTGGTGGTAAGAATAGGAAGGCAGATTATTATTTGAATGGTGTCAAGTTAGAAAAAGGGGACGGACAACGTGATCTGGGTGTCTTAGTGCATCAGTCACTGAAAGGAAGCATGCAGGTACAGCAGGCAGTGAAGAAAGCCAATGGCATGTTGGCATTCATAATAAGAGGAGTTGAGTATAGGAGCAAAGAGGTCCTTCTGCAGTTGTACAGGGCCCTAGTGAGACTGCACCTGGAGTAATGTGTGCAGTTTTGGTCTCCAAATTTGAGGAAGGATATTCTTGCTATTGAGGGCGTGCAGCGTAGGTTTACTAGGTTAATTCCCGGAATGGCGGGACTGTCATATGTTGAAAGACTGGAGTGACTAGGTTTGTATACACTGGAATTTAGAAGGATGAGAGGGGATCTTATCGAAACATATAAGATTATTAAGGGGTTGGACATGTTAGAGGCAGGAAACATGTTCCCAATGTTGGGGGAGTCCAGAACCAGGGGCCACAGTTTAAGAATAAGGGGTAGGCCATTTAGAACGGAGATGAGGAAAAACCTTTTGAGTCAGAGAGTTGTGAATCTGTGGAATTCTCTGCCTCAGAGGGCAGTGGAGGCCAATTCTCTGAATATATTCAAGAGAGAGCTAGATAGAGCTCTTAAGGATAGCGGAGTCAGGGGGTATGGGGAGAGAGCAGGAACGGGTTGCTTATTGAGAATGATCAGCCATGATGACATTGAATGGCGGTGCTGGCTCGAAGGACCGAATGGCCTTCTCCTGCACCTATTGTCTATTGTACATTGTCTATAACACATGATCTTGGACTTGCGTTTATAATACAACAGAACGAAACCATTTCATGAATTATGTTCTGATTCTTCTTCGTTTCCAGTTCATGATTTTAAGTACTTTCGGCTAAAATTGTTGTACGTGAATTTTGATCCGTACTCCGTGGACTTGTATATTGTTAATTACTAAAGGAAAACACGTATTCTAATAACCTTCGGAGAGTAAGTAGAATCCCACCCGTTCCCTCTGTACGTGGAGCTGACTTGCATGTTAGCAATTCCATAGCCACCTAAAGCAGTAACATCGAGGGCCCAGAAACTGTCCTTGGATGACCATGGAGAAATGTATGATCTAATATTCATCGGATGATTACTCTTTCCATATGAGGATTAAGTTGTGTTGATTATTAGGGTCCCTTGGCATCGGGGCGATCAAGCTCAGGCGTTCGGCGGGGATCTCAGCTCCCTCGCGCCGGGCGATCGGTCCCCCGTTCGGGGCGAGTCGAACCTCCAGCGACTTTGGAGCTTCCCGACAACAGTCTCTCCCGAAACTGCGAGCTCCTCGATGTTGAAATCCGCAGGCCACGGTTGGAGCGTCGATCCCAGGCAAGGGACCGCACGCTCCGGTCGTAAGTCCAAGGCCCAGCAGTGGGGCTCAAACTCAGTCTCGAGCAAGGCCGCCAGCTCCATGATGTTCGACCGCAGGGCGCCCGGAGATACGATCCGGAAAACAATCGCATCTCCGGCAAGGTGAGATTGAAAAAACGTTTCCCCGATCCCCACCCCCTCCCCCCACAGATAAAACAAACCAGAGAACATTAACACAAACTTTTTAAAACCCACCAACAATAATTTTAATAAGACGATAAAACAGACTGCCATCGCTGACGGTGGATAATTCACCCGGTGGAGAATTCATAGTCCAAATCTATAGCATTTACAATTTCCCCAAATGCTGATTTATTTCTGATACGTTCGCATAGAAACATAGAAACATCTCAGATCCGGAAAAGAGACACTCAAATTTCTAACACTTTAACCTGGATTCCACATAGCCAGTGTGGAATCCGGGTTTGTGTTTGAAATCAATTAAAAAAGAAAGAATTAGGAAGAGAACAAATAAAATAAACACAAATAAGGCAAAACTAAAGAGCGTTTTGGCACATCTCCTTCATTAAAACCTTTGTAGGACAACAACGTTAAGAATAAGTATTGTATAAAACCATGAGAAGAATAGATCTGGTAGATGCACAGAGTCTCGTGCCCAGAGCAGGCGAATCGCGGACCTGACAACATAAGTTTGAGGTCAAGGGAAAAAGATTTAATAGGAAACTGAGGGGTAAACTTTTTACGCAAATGGTGGTGGGGGTATGAACAAGCAGACAGAAGAGATAATTGTGGCAGGGATTATCCCAACATTTAGGAAACAGTTGGATAGGACAGGTTTAGTGGGATATGGGTCATAAGCGGGCAGATGGAACTATTGTAGCTGGGACTAGTGAGAGCAAGGTGTCGGCAAGGTGAGCAAAAGGGCTTCTTTCCACACTGTATCACTCTGTGACCCTATGTCTAATTTCCACATTGAAAGCTTCTAACAAATTTCCAAACAATGAAGGATGAATGGGTTAGAGAGGCCCACTCATACAACTCCATAAAGGGACACTTCACCTGACGACACAAGAAATACCACAAATTTATTTTAATATATTTCACATAGTGGATCAAAATCATTCAGTCACATCTTATTCCATATGGACCTTAGGATAAATTCAACATTCTCCGAGAAGAAATTAACAAACAATTTAACAATACGCTCTCTGACTTCATTGTTTTCTCACCTCCTTTCATACAATTCAAAATTAACGAGCGAGTTGCCACAGGCATTCGCACACCGAGAAAGAACATCCCGGTTGCCCATATCTTCTATCATGCTGTTACTTCGCCCCTCTCGTACTAACTACTGGGACTGCAGCTCATTGCTTTAAATATATGTCCTCTGGTGGGCACATTCCATAATCCACATCGTACCCATCTCTATACATCTCTTTATCTAAACATCCCCAGATAATGTCGTCTCCGTCCATCGGCAAGGCGGTAGGCGACACAGTCGCCACTATTCTGCCTCAAGCATGTGTTTCTCTTCCTCCTGTGCACAATCTGATGCAGCTATTTTTACCTTTTGCTTATGGTTGTTTGCCATGGCCGCGACTATAATTATTCCATTTTCATATTTGCCCTTTTCTTGACCCTGCCTTGTCCAAACTTTTCCTCAGCGGGGGACGGGGGAGGGGGGGGGGGGGTTTCCAGATTTCCAGATCCTATCCTTTCTCTTACTACGGATCCCTCGGGTCCTCATTTGATGCTAACACTTTTCACACCAGTAACCATCCTCAGCACATCGAGTGCCCTACAGATACTTTATAGGATTTCAAACCATCTTTACGTTTCGCACCAACAAAAGTTGCATTTCTGCCTGCCTTACCACACCAGAGGCTGATGCTTCACCGCACCAGAGGCTGACGTCTAACCACCCCAGAGACTAATGTCCAGCGCACCAGAGGATGATGAAGAACCGCACCAGAGGCTTATGTCCCACAGCACCAGCAGCTGATGCCTCACCGCAACAGAGGCTGATGTGTAGCCGACCAGAGGCTGAAGTCAATCGCAAAAGGGGGCGCTACCTGATGCAAAGCACTGTGGCAGTACCTGTCATCTGACGCTACCTTTGTGATCGTATCTAATGTGTTATAATCCCATGTTATAATCCATTTCTTCAAGATTGCGTCACGGGCGGCACGGTAGCGCAGCGGTAGAGTTGCTGCTTTACAGCGAATGCAGCGCCGGAGACTCAGGTTCGATCCTGACTACGGGTGCTGCACTGTAAGGAGTTTGTACGTTCTCCCCGTGACCTGCGTGGGTTTACTCCGAGATCTTCGGTTTCCTCCCACACTCCAAAGACGTACAGGTATGTAGGTTAATTGGCTGGGTAAATGTAAAAAAAAAATTGTCCCTAGTGGGTGTAGGATAGTATTAATGTACGGGGATCACTGGGCGGCACGGACTTGGAGGGCCGAAAAGGCCTGTTTCCGGCTGTATATATATGATATATGATATGATATGAATGTTGGCAGACGTCCACATCTGTATGCCGGAAATCTCCGATTGTTTCTTCCAGATTGAAGTGCAGTTTATGTTTCTTTTTCTTTCCGCAGCCAACTTATTGGTGATTGTGATTCTGAATAAGGGAAAGTGCGGTCTCTCCAAGTGCGTCACTCGCTACATGGTGGCCATGGCAACGGCGGATCTACTCGTCATCCTCTTCGACGTCACTCTAAGGCACATTCCGATCGTCTATCCGCACCAGTTCCGTTTTGTGTTGTCACTACCAGTGTGTAATATCCATTCGATCCTGCTGTATGCTGCGACAGATTCCTCTGTTTGGTTCACCGTCAGTTTCACATTTGACCGATTTGTGGCCATCTGTTGCGGAAAGCTGAAAATTAAATATTGCACCGAGAAAACCGCGGCTGTGGTCCTGGGAACCGTGACGGGATTCTCTTGTTTAAAGGACACGACCTGGTACTTCATACATATGAAAAAATATCGCCTTGGTAATAACCCCACATTTTGTGGCGTGGCGACGAGTGTCAGTGTTTCACAGGCGTGGGGAGCAATTGAGGTCTTCCATTATGTTCTCACCCCCTGCGTTCCATTTGTGCTAATTATGTTACTGAATGCCTTAACAGTCAGAAGCATTGTAATTGCCAGCAGAGCCCGCGAGCGACTTCTTCATTGCGGCCGTTCGGAAAATAGCAAAGACGTAGGGTTGGAAAGCCGCAGAAAATCTATAATTTTACTGTTCGTTATCTCGGGAAATTTCTTAGTACTCTGGGCGCCGTTTGCGGTTAGTTTAATTTTAAGACGAATTAGGTGGATGGGAAATTCCTTGTCTGGTACATTTTTTATTATGGAGGAATTGGGATTCATGTTGCAGATTCTGAGTTGCTGCTCAAACACGATTATTTATGCCATGTCACAGACAAAGTTCAGAGAGCAGCTGAACAATAAGATTAAATACCCGTTTTGCACAATTGCTGCAATTATTAAAAGATCGGGTATTTGGAGATGGTTCAAGCATCCGAATTCCATCCCCTCTCATCTTCCGATCAGTCTCCCATCTCAATCTTTGAAGTAGTAAACTGAGTCCTGTCCTCTATTCCCTGTGATGCTGTCAATGGAAATTTCCTATCTGGAGTAGAGAAATTGTCGGCATTGTTTGTACTTATTGTAGATAAAGTCTGTTTAATTGTTTCTTCTTGGCATATGCATCTAGACTGGAACAATATAATTCTTAAATATTGCAACTTACAGGCACATTGAACGGAACAACACAACAAATATATTTCGAACGAATCTTACAATTATTAGTTTTCCTAGGTAACCAAATCATAATGGTGCTGTCGTGTGTGCAAGCATATACAAATGCCATCGTTGTTTGATGCTGAAGTTGGGTTGAGGTTCAGGTTGGCCAGATGGTTGAAGAGCCTGATGGTTTGTGGCACAAAATCAGTTTCAGCCCTGTGGATACCGATTCTCAGGCACCTGTATCTTCTTCTCGATGGTAGCAGCGAGAAGGAAGTATGGCAGGTACAGCTTGTGCCTTTCAACTCGTTTAGCTACCTTCTTGAGGCGGCTCTTCCTGCAGATCCGTTCAATGTGCGGAGGTCAGTGCCAATGATTGACCATGCAAAGTCCACCATTTTCCGCAACTTTCTTCATTCGTTGGCGTTCAACATAGCAAACCAGGGCACGATGCAATGAAGAGAGAGTCAAAAGTTTTAAATTATTAAATGCATCAGGACGGGGTTAATGCGATTCTTTTCGCTGCAGTTAATAAAATTAGCACGTCAACTCAGTCGATTAACATCCAATAAATAAACAATACAACAGTAAGTTTGATCTCCAGCGTTTATCTGCAGACATTCGAAAGAGTGTTGTTTGTGATTATATCAAAATGTTGTGCCCAAGACAGATCACCAGAGACGAGAAGGCAGAGTAAATTTACTGTCTCCAGCTTCAGGTTCTTGGGAAAGTATATATTTTCAACACTACTTACCAACACCACGCATCTACGGTTTCATCGCTTTTCATTTACCTTGGGTAGAGTGGTGTGGAGGACGACAGCGGGACAAACATGACGTAATGGTAAACAAAATATATGGTTTTAAAACACTTTCACATAATTGAACAAGACATCGTCTCCCATCTATCCCGTCAGCTCCCATGTTCGCGGGTCGACCGTGTTCTGACACATTCTGAATTATGAAGCCAATCAATATACGTATTGATATGACACCTAAGAAATAGAAGTAGTTGTCACCCCTTACGGAACCCCAGTCCATATATTGTTACCTCAATTCTGAACGACTGACTCGTTATTACGGTAAATACTTACACGCATTTTGCATCTGGCATTAAATTCAGAATATTCTTCTGATCGCTGCCGATTCTGTAGTTGGAAGCTTACTAGAGATCATTCTGAGGGATGGGATATACATATATTTAGATGGCCAAAGGCTGATTAGGGTGAGTCAGCATGGTTGTGCACATGGATGTCGTGTCTCAAAAATCTGACTTGTAGATGCGACCAAAAATATTGATGAGGGCAGAGTTGTAGATATTCTTTATATGGTCTTCTGCAAAGCATTCGACAAAGTTCTGCGTGGTAGGCTGGGCTGGAACGTTAGATCGCATGGGATCCAAGGGGAGATAGCTCAATGGATAGAAATTGGCTTAATGGAAGGAAGCAGTGGATGATGCTGGCAGGATGCTTCTCGGACTGGGAGCTTGTCACTAGTGTTGTGCCTCAGAGTTCGTTACTCACTGTCATCCAAAGCTATGATTTGGATGAGACCATACATGGCAATAATAGAAATGTTGCAGAACATTCAAAAATGGGTGGCTTTGCAGATAATGAAGATGTAATAAATTGCATCAGGATTTTGATCGATTGGTCAGGTCGGGTGTGGAATGATTGACGGAATTTCATACAGAGAAATATGAGGTGTTGCATTTTGGGAAGTCTAACGTGAAAAGGACCAAAACAGTGAATGGCGGGGCCTTGGGGAGTGATGTAGAGCAGAGGAATCTAGGAACACGGGTACATGGTTCCTTGAAGGTGGTGTCCCAGATAGACATAGTAGTTAAAAAGGCTTCTGTCACAGTGGCCTTCATGTGTCAGTGCATTGAGTATAGAAGTTCGAAGGTCATGTTGCAATTGTATAAGACGTTGCTGAGGCCGCATTTAGAGTATTGTGTTCAATTCCGGGCACGATGTAATACGAAAGATGTTATCATATCATATCATATCATATATATACAGCCGGAAACAGGCCTTTTCGGCCCACCAAGTCCGTGCCGCCCAGTGATCCCCGCACATTAACACTATCCTACACCCACTAGGGACAATTTTTACATTTACCCAGCCAATTAACCTACATACCTGTATCAAGCTGGAAAGGGTACAGACAAGATTTAGGAGGGTTTTGCCAGGACTAGACGGTCTCAGCTATAGGGGAAAGTTGAGCAGACTGGAACTCAATGCATTGGAGCGCAGGTAGATGAGTGGTGATCATAAATGTTAGTAGTAGAATTCGGCCATTCGGCCCATCAAGTCTACGCCGCCATTCAGTCATGGCTGACGTATCTCTCCCTAATGTCCCCATTCCCTGCCTTTTCTCTATAACACCTGTCACAAGTACTAATCAAGAATATAAATATATATAAGTGCGTGTGTTTGTGTGTGTGTGTGTGCCCAACGCCCCCTCCTCCCCCATCCCCCCTCCTCCTCCCCCATACCCCCTCTCCCAATTCATCTCCCAATCCGGTCCGTCGCCATCGGTGGAAGCGGCCGCTGAAGGAAAAGAAGAAGCTGGCCGCTGCGCTGCGGCCTGTGTGCGGTAGCGGTGCTGGGCCCCGGCGGGAGGGGGGACTCTAGGACGCCATGGCGTGGGTTGAAGGGACGGAAGAGCGGACCATCAGTCCGACCATCTCCCTCCTGCTCGGGAGTGTCCCCCGGGTGTGGGAGAGTGAGGAGAGTGAGGGGTGTGAGGGGAGTGAGGGGAGTGCGGGGAGTGAGGGCGGTGATTGCGGGCGGGCGGCTCCGCTAACGGCGTCCATCTTGTTTGTGCGAGTGAGGAGATGCCGTGCGTGGTGACGTCAGACGCAAAGCACTTGGAAAAAATGTGTGTTGAGAAATGAGAGTTTTAAAGTTTAAAATGTATGTAACTTAAAAGATATTCGACCAATTTAAGTAAATCTTGTTATAAACAGTCGCGAGGACAGTGGTGATGAAGGTGGCGCTAACATTGTGGCGCTGTGGTTTACCGTTGTAAATATATATATTCACAAGATCAGAGTTTTAGTAGGATACTAGACCAAGTTCTCGTAGGCCCGTTCCTCATAGGGTTTCCATTGCGATCTGGGGAAATCGCGTTTTTCCTTTAACATAAAATGTCTGTAAAAAAACCCTAAAATGAATCTCAATGGAGGTGGTGGTGAGGAAGGGGGAGGAGGGTGGAGAGGGGACGGGTGGGTGATGAGGGGGGAATGGGGTGGGGGAGGGGAAAGGGGAGAGGGAGCCACTGACACCATCCTGCCAGCGGCCATCTTCTTTCTCCTTCACTGTGGTGCCGTGCTCCTCCAGGGGAGGGGGAGTGCAATTAAACGCGGCACAAGGAAGGGGAGAGGTTGTGAACGAGGAGCCTTGCACCCAAAGCCTCTCCTGTATTGGTGTAGCACCCTACTCAATCTCCCTTATCCCCGCCATCCATACCCCCAACTCTCCCATCTTCCATGCCCCTCACTTTTCCACTCCTCCCCACCCCACTCTCTCATTCCCACCCCACCACCACCACCTCCTCCCCCCAACCCCTGCTGTCCACTTCCCCCCACCCCACCCTGCCCTCCTCCCCAGTCCCACTCTCCCTCCCACCCCCACTCGCACGCTCCTCCACCCCCCATTCCCCACCATCCCCCTTTCCACCACTCTCTCCTCCCGCCACCCCCTTATTCTCTCCTCCCCCAGCCTCACTCTCACCCCCCCTTTCCCCCTCTCTCTCCTCCACCCCACCCGCCACATTCTCTCCTTCCCAGCCCCACTCCCACTCTCCCCCAGCTCCACTCACCCCCACCCCTCCACCACTCCTCACCCACCCCCGCCTACCCCACTCTGTCACCCCAACCCCCTCCAACCCCTACCCTCCCCTCCACCCACTCGCCCCGCCCGCATTCTCACTGTCCCCAACCCCACTGTCCCCATTCCCCAAATATCTTCCCACCACCACCACACCCCTATCTCCTCCCCCACCCTCCCCCTCCTTACACTTTCACTGTCCCCTTCCCCCACACCAACCTCCACCCCCTTCCCACCCCCACTCTCCCCTCTTCCCTGATCCTCACTGTCAACCTTCCCTCCCACCCCCACTCTCTCTCCCCCCCACCACAACCCCCTCCCCCGCTGTTCCCCTCCGCAGTCCCACTCTCCCTCCCACCCCCACTCTCTGCTCCACCCAACCTCCCCATCCTCCACACTCCCTTCTTCCCTGACCCCCAGTGCCCCTTAGACCCCATTCCCCCACTCTCGCTCCCCCCACTACCACCCCTCTGCTGTCCACTCCCCCCCCCCACCCCTCCCTCCTGTCCCCTTCCCCCCACCCCTCTTCCTCCCCACCCGTACTCTGCCCTCCTCTCCAGTTCCCCGCTCTCTCCCGCCCCCACTCGCAATCTCTCCCACCCCCCAATCCACCACTCTCTCCTCCCCCCACCCCCGCATTCTCTCCTCCCTTTCCCCCACTCTTCCTCTCCCCACCACCCCTTTCTCCCACACTCCCCACCCCCCATTCCCCACTCTCCCCCCACCCCCCCCAAATTCTCTCCCCCAGCCCCACTGTCACTGTCCCCCACCCCCTCTCTCCTCCAACCCTCCTCACCCACCCCCTGCCTCCTCCTCTCTCTCCTCCCCCCAGCCCCTCTCTCCTCCCCCCACTACCACCCCTCTTCCCCCGCTGTCCCCCTCCCCAGTCCGACTCCCTCCCACCCCTGCTCTCTGCTCCTCCCAACCTCCCCCTCCCCCCACTCTCCCCTCTTCCATGACCCCCACTGTCCCCCTTCCCCCACCACCTCTCTCTCATCCCCCCACCACCACCCCTCCTCTCATCCATGCTGTCCCCTTCTCCCCACCCACATTCTCTCCTCCTCCCCAGTCCCACTCGCTTCCCCACCCCCCTTTCCCCACCACCCCCTTTCCCCCATTCTCCCCTCCCCACCCACATTCCCTCCTCCCCAGCCTCTATCACCATCCCCCACCCCCCCTTTCGCAACCACCCCCCTTTCCACCACTCTATCATCCCCGAGCCCCTCTCTCTCTCCCCCAACCTCGTTCCTCTCCTCCCCCCACCCTCACACCCCCTCCTACCCCCACGCTCCCCTCCACCCACCCCCACTCTCACTGTCCCCCTCCCCCATCCCGCACTCTCCCCTCGTACCATCTTCCCCACCGCCAATGTCCCCCTTCCCCCCACCCCCATTCTCTTCCCCCAGTACGAACCCCTTCGCCCCACACCCCCTCTCTTCCTCCCCCTTTCACTCTTACTCTTCCTCTTCCCCACCCACATTCCCACCCTTTCCCTCTATCCCCCAATCTTCCCTGACCCCCTTCCCCCTTCCCCCTTCCCAGTCCCACTCTCCCTCCCATCCCACTCTCTGCTCCTCCCACCCTCCCCACCCCCCACTCTCCCCTCTTCCCTGACCCCCACTGTCCCCCTTCCCACCTTCCCCCCCTCTCCCTTCCCCCCCACCACCAGCCCCCTTGTCCCCCTCATCAGTCCCACCCTCCCACCCCCTCTCTCCTCCACCCCTCGCCCCCACCCCCCGCACCTCTCCTCCCCACCCCGGAGGTGCGACTACTCGAGTCTGGCAGCAGAGGTGCGACTACTCGAGTCAGGCAGCGGAGGTGCGACTACTCGAGTCGGGCGGGGCCGGTATGGTAGTGTGGGGAGAGGGGAGAAGCGAGGGGAGCGGCGGGATGTGCGCTCAAGATGGCGGAGCGTGAGGAGGCCGCCATCTGTCTGAAGTCGCGACGGGGCCGTCGGTGGCAGCGGCCCTTGTCGACGTCGCCATGGGTGGAAGCGGCCACTGAAGGAGGAGAAGAAGCTTCCCGCTGCGCTGCGGCCTGTGTGCGGTGACGGTGCGGGGCGCTGGGCCCGGGCGGGAGGGGGGACTCGAGGACACCGTTGCGTGGGTTGAAGGGACGGAACGGAAGGATGAGGACCATCAGTCCGACCATCTCCCTCCTGCTCGGGAGTGTCCCCCGGGTGCGGGAGAGCGGGGAGAGTGACGGGAGTGACGAGAGGGGAGGCGCTGATTGCGGGCGGGCGGCTCCGCCAACGGCGTCCATCTTGTTGGTGTGAGTGAGGAGAGGCCGTGCGTGGTGACATCAGACGCACAGCACTTTGAAAAAATGTGGCTAGAAATGAAAGTTTTAAAGATTAAAATGTCTGTAACTTAAAAGATATACGACCAATTTAAATAAAACTTGTTATACACTGTCGCCAGGACAGTGGTGATTAAGGTGGATTTGAAGGTGTGGTGCTGTGGTTTACCGTTGTGGCTACAGGTCCACATGTTATACATCTATTTGCATGAATTGTGTGTGTGGTGGGGTGGGGTGGGGTGGGGTGGGGTGGGGAGGGGGCGCGATCTCATCTCACAGGCGCATTGCGACGTCACGCGCTGAAGCCCTTCAATAAATCGGTTGGAAATTAAATGTTATAACTTTAAAACCTCTCTAATTAAAAAAAAATTACGACCAAATTAAAGTACCCGGTTTTT
>NC_135986.1:24654994-24660477 GCF_053455715.1 Rhinoraja longicauda | reverse complement strand
AGAGAGAGAGAGAGAGAGAGACAGACAGAGAGAGGGAGACAGAGAGGGAGAGACGGAGAGGCAGACAGAGAGAGACAGTCAGTGAAAGGCAGACAGGTATAGAGACACACACACACACACACACGCAGAGGGTGACTGACCTGTTTGTGAAGTGGGTTAAGTTGTCGAAGCCTGGTCCCAGCCTGTACGTACAGCCCAGAGCACCTTGCCATGTTGTGGGGGCTTCGGGACCACCCAGAGAGCTGTGGGGAAACACAGGGGGTCTCAACACCAGAGGCAGGGCCCCAGTCACACAGTCACACAGCCCCGAAACAGGCCCTTCGGCCCACCGAGTCCACGCTGACCCACCATCTCCCCTTCTCTACACCCGTTCATAAATCCATAAGTGATAGGAGCAGAATGAGGCCATTCGGCCCATCAAATCTACTCCGCCATTCAATCATAGAAACATAAAAACATAGAGGCAATAGGTGCAGGAGGAGGCCATTCGGCCCTACGAGCCAGCACCGCCATTCAATGTGATCGTGGCTGATCATTCTCAATCAGTACCCCGTTCCTGCTTTCTCCCCACATCCCTTGATTCCGTTAGCCCCAAGAGCTAAATCCAACTCTCTCTTGAAAACATCCAGAGAATCGGCCTCCACTGCCTTCTGTGGCAGAGAATTCCACAGATTTACAACTCTCTGAGTGAAAATGTTTTTCCTCATCTCAGTCCTAAATGGCCGACCCCTTTATTCTAAAACTGTGTGGCCCCTGGTTCTGGACTCCCCCCAACATTCTTCCTGCCTCTAACGTGTCCAACCCCTTAATAATCTTATATGTTTCGATAAGATCTCCTCTCATCCTTCTAAATTCCAGTGTATACAAGCCTAGTCGCTCCAGTCTTTCAACATATGACAGTCCCGCCATTCCGGGAATTAACCTGGTGAACCTACGCTGCACGCCCTCAATAGCAAGAATATCCTTCCTCAAATTTGGAGACCAAAACTGCACACAGTTCTCCAGGTACGGTCTCACTAGGGCCCTGTACAACTGCACACAGTACTCCAGGTGCGGTCTCACTATCATGGCTGATCTATCTCTCCCTCCTAACCCCATTCTCCTGCCTTCTCCCCATAACCACTGACACCCGCACTAATCAAGAATCTATCTATCTCTGCCTTAAAATATATCCACTGACTTGTGGCCTCCACAACCGTCTGTGACAATGAATCCCACAGATTCACCACCCTCTGACTAAAGAAATTCTGTGTTCTGTGTTATACCACTTTCCCATCCACTCTCGACACACGAGCGGTCAATTTACAGAGAGCCAATTGACTTGCAAAACCCGCACGTCTTTGGAGTGTGGGAGGAAAGCAGAGCAATCACCATCCACTTTGGTGGTAAGAACAGGAAGGCAGATTATTATCTGAATGGTGTCCAGTTAGGAAAAGGGGACCTACAACGAGATCTGGGTGTCCTAGTGCATCAGTCACTGTAAGTAAGCATGCAGGTACAGCAGGCAGTGAAGAAAGCCAATGGAATGTTGGCCTTCATAACAAGAGGAGTTGAGTATAGGAGCAAAGAGGTCCTTCTGCAGTTGTACAGGGCCCTAGTGAGACCACACCTGGAGTACTGTGTGCAGTTGTACAGGGCCCTAGTGAGACCGCACCTGGAGTACTGTGTGCAGTTGTACAGGGCCCTAGTGAGACCACACCTGGAGTACTGTGTGCAGTTTTGGTCTCCAAATTTAAGGAAGGACATTCTTGCTATTGAGGGCGTGCAGCGTAGGTTTACTAGGTTAATCCCCGGAATGGCGGGTCTATCATATGTTGAAAGACTGGAGCGACTAGGCTTGTATACACTGGAATTTAGAAGGGTGAGAGGGGATCTTATTGAAACGTATAAGATTATTAAGGGGTTGGACACGTTAGAGGCAGGAAACATGTTCCCAATGTTGGGGGAGTCCAGAACCAGGGGCCACACAGTTTAAGAATAAGGGGTCGGCCATTTAGAACGGAGATGAGGAAAAACTTTTTCAGTCAGAGAGTTGTGAATCTGTGGAATTCTCTGCCTCAGAAGGCAGTGGAGGCCAATTCTCTGAATGCATTCATGAGAGAGCTGGATAGAGCTCTTAAGGATAGCGGAGTCAGGGGGTATGGGGAGAAGGCAGGAACGGGGTACTGATTGAGAATGATCAGCCATGATCACATTGAATGGTGGTGCGTACAGGCTCGAAGGGCCGAATGGCCTCCTCCTGCACCTATTGTCTATTGTCTACACACACACACACACGTACACATATGTACACAAAAAACAAACATTAATAGTGCAATAATAACAATAATAGTCTATGTAGTTCAGAGCTTATTTGAAGTTTAAAATCCAATCCAGCATCCCTGACTCAGTGGACCCACATCAATTTGCATACAGGGCAGATAGATCCACAGAGGATGCCATCTCTCTGGCTCTTCACACTGTCCTGACTCACCTAGAGAGACAGGGCACGTACGTGAGGATGCTACTCATTGACTACAGCTCTGCCTTCAACACGGTCATCCCCACCAAGCTCATCACCAAACTCCACCAGCTAGGCCTCAGCTCGTCATTATGCGACTGGACCCTGGACTTCCTGCTGGAGCGACCGTAGGCAGTGAGAATGGGCCCGCACCTGTCCTCCACTATCACCCTGAGTACCGGCACACCACAGGGCTGTGTTCTGAGCCCCATGCTCTACTCCCTCTTCACACACGAACCGTGTTCCTGGCATTCGACACCAACACCATTGTCAAGTTTGCAGACGACACGACGGTGATCGGGCTGATCACCAACTACAGAGCGGAGGTGCAGAACCTGGCGGACTGGTGCTCGGATAACAACCTGTCCCTAAATACCACCGAGACCAAGGAGCTAATCATCAACTTCCGTAGGTCCCACAACGGGGAATACGCCCCGATCTCTATCAACGGGGACAGTGTGGAGAGAGTGTCCAGCTTCAAGTTTCTGGGCACTCACATTTCGGAGGACCTAACATGATCCAATAACACTGCTGCGCTGGTCAAGAAGGCACAGCAACGACTGTCCATAATGATTGGCAAAATGACTGACCAGATTAGTTGGCGGGCGTCCTCAAACCCAATGGGCTGGGCCGGGATGGGCGATAGTCCTTTTATGTCCGACTCATTCTGCCTGAAGGCGTAATCTGTGGACGGAGTGTATCTTTATTAGTTTATAGAGATACAGTGCTGAAACCGGCCCTTCGTCCCAACGAGCCCACGCTGACCAGCGATCACATGTACACGACCACTATCCGACACAGTAGTGACAATCTATAGGGGCCAATTAACCCACAAACCCGCACGTCGTTGGGTATTAATAGTGAGGTTGCAAGATGGATTCAACAATGGCTGAATGGGAGATACCAGAGGGTAATGGTTGACAATTGTATGTCAGGTTGGAGGCCAGTGTCTAGTGGAGTGCCCCAAGGATCTGTGTTGGGTCCACTGTTGTTTGTCATTTACATTAATGATCTGGATGATGGTGTGGCAAATTGGATTAGTAAATATGCAGATGATACTAAGATAGGTGGAGTAGTTGATAGTGAGGTAGATTTTCAAAGTCTACAGAGAGACTTGGGCCTTTTGGAAGGGTGGGCTGAAAGATGGCAGATGGAGTTTAATGCTGATAAGTGTGAGGTGCTGCATTTTGGTAGGACAAATCAAAATAGGACGTACAGGGTAAATGGTAGGGAATTGAGGAATGCAGTGGAACAGAGGGATCTGGGAATAACTGTGCATTGTTCCCTGAAGGTGGAATCTCATGTGGATAGGGTGGTGAAGAAGGCGTTTGGTATGCTTGCCTTTATAAATCAGAGCATCGAGTATAGAAGTTGGGATGTAATGTTGAAATTGTACAGGGCATTGGTGAGGCCAAATCTGGAGTATGGTGTGCAGTTCTGGTCGCCAAATTATAGGAAGGATGTCGACAAAATGGAGAGGGTACAGAGGAGATTTACTAGAATGTTGCCTGGGTTTCAGCACTTAGGCTACAGAGAGAGGTTGAACAGGTTGGGTCTTTATTCTTTGGAGCGTAGAAGGTTGAGGGGGGACTTGATAGAGGTTTTTAAAATGTTGAGAGGGACGGACAGAGTTGACGTGGGTAGGCTTTTCCCTTTGAGAGTGGGGAAGATTCCAACAAGGGGACATAGCTTCAGAATTGAGGGACAAAGGTTTAGGGGTAACATGAGGGGGAACTTCTTTACTCAGAGGGTGGTGGCTGTATGGAGTGGGCTTCCGGTGGAAGTGGTGGAGGCTGGCTCGATTTTATTATTTAAGAGTAAATTGGATAGGTATATGGATAGGAGGGGATTGGAGGGTTATGGTCTGAGTGCAGGTAGATGAGACTAGGTCAGGGAGAATGGTCGGCGTGGACTGGTAGGGCCGGACAGGCCTGTTTCCATGCTGTAGTTGTTATATATATATGTTATATGTCTTTGGGATGTTGGGGGAAACCGGAGCGCCCGGAGGTACAGAATCCAGGCCCAGAATCTAGGCCCAGAATCCTAGGGCTAGATTCCAGGCCCAGGGCTTTGGCCCAGAATCCAGGCCCAGAATTTAGGCCAAGAATTCAGTCCCAGAATCTAGGCCCAGGGTCTAGGGCTAGAATCCCGGCCCAGAATTCAGGCCTAGAATCAATGGCCCAGAATCCAGGCGCTGAATCCAGGCATTGAATCCAGGTCAAGGCTCGAGGCCCAGAATCCAGGCCCAGAATCCAGACCTAGAATCCAGGCCTAGTATTCATGCCTAGAATCTACGCTTAGAATCAAGGCCCAGAATCCAGGCCCAGAGTCCTAGGGCCAGAATCCAGGCCCAGAATTCAAGCCTAGGACCCGGGAGCAGAATCCAGGCCTAGAATCTAAGCCTAGAATCCAGGCCCAGAATTCCTAGGGCTAGAATCTAGGCCCAGGCATAGGCTTTGGGTCAGGCCCCAGGCCTTAGAATCCAGGCCTAGAGCCCAGGTCCAGGCCCCTGGCATAGAGTCTAGGCCCAGAATCAAGGCCCAGAATCTAGGCCTAGTATTCATACCCAGAATCAAGGCCCAGTGTCCTAGGGCTAGAATCTAGGCGCAGGCTTTGGCCCAGGCCCTGAATCCAGGCCCAGAATTCATGCCAAGAATCCAGGCCCAGAATTCAGGCCCAGAATCTAGGTCTAGAATTCATGCCCAGAATCCAGACTCAGGCCCAGGCTTTGGGCCAGTCCTCAGGCCCGGAATCAAGGCCTAGAATTTAGGTCCAGGCCCCAGTTCGTGGTCCCAGGCCCCAGGGGAGGGAGGGGAAGAGGGAGACACCTGAGCCCGGCGGGAGGGGGGGGGGGGGAGAGTACCTTTGGCGGGGTAGTAGGGAGTGAGCTGGTCTCCGAAGTTCTCCTTGTAGGAGCCTCTCTCGACTCCGGAGGGTGGCAGGTACCAGGAGTGGGGGTAGGTCTCGTTCTTGTCGCTCACCC